>NW_028169233.1:0-244937 GCF_963971535.1 Notolepis coatsorum | reverse complement strand
ACACACACACACACACACAATCAAACACACCCTTGTCTTGTCAGAGGAGCGTGGCTCAGAGGACTCCGTGTCTCACCTGGACACTTAGCACAGTTGGCAGGGCCGTTTGCGAACACGGTCGGTGCGTCGCTCCGCGGCTGAACATTATATAGCCTCCAGGAGACGGGGGGGGGGGGGGTGAAGTGAAGTGGCGAGGGGCTGACGCTAACCTTCCCGTAGATGAAGACCGACAGCGACAGGCCTCTCCTCTCTCTCCACTCCACACTCTCTAGCAGAGACCGCAGTCGTCCGGCGGACCGCGGCTACAATAGCGTCATGCATTTTTAATGAGGTCGAGGGACACTAGATCCTTCCCACTCGTTCACTTGGTTTCCTGAAAGGGGGGGGGGGGGGGGGGAGATTAACTGAACTCGACCACAGCCTGAAGCAGGTGCATCGTTGCTGCTGCTGCTGCTGTGGCTCGCGTGGTTTTATTCCATCCTAACCGCCCTCCTCCATAGGGAACCGGAGGGACACCTATCCAGCGTTTGACGCAAAACAACACTTTTTTTATTTTCCCTTCCCTGGAAGAAGTATATTTTCCCCTGATCTTCCAATCGCCAATCGCAGTCGACATTGACCGATATACCTCTTTACACCTCTTTATACCTCTTTACACCTCTTTACACCTCTTTACACCTCTTAACACCTCTTTATACCTCTTTACACCTCTTTACACCTCTTTACACCTCTTTATACCTCTTTACACCTCTTTATACCTCTTTACACCTCTTTACACCTCTGTATACCTCTTTATACCTCTTTACACCTCTTTACACCTCTTTACACCTCTTTATACCTCTTTACACCTCTTTATACCTCTTTATACCTCTTTACACCTCTTTATACCTCTTTACACCTCTTTATACCTCTTTATACCTCTTTACACCTCTGTATACCTCTTTACACCTCTTTACACCTCTGTATACCTCTTTACACCTCTTTATACCTCTGTATACCTCTTTACACCTCTTTACACCTCTTAACACCTCTTTATACCTCTTTACACCTCTTTATACCTCTTTATACCTCTTTATACCTCTTTACACCTCTTAACACCTCTTTATACCTCTTTACACCTCTTTACACCTCTTAACACCTCTTTACACCTCTTTATACCTCTTAACACCTCTTTATACCTTTTTACACCTCTTTACACCTCTTTATACCTCTTTATACCTCTTTACACCTCTTTGTACCTCTTTGTACCTCTTTACACCTCTTTACACCTCTTTACACCTCTTAACACCTCTTTATACCTCTTTATACCTCTTTATACCTCTTTACACCTCTTTATACCTCTTTATACCTCTTTACACCTCTTTGTACCTCTTAACACCTCTTTATACCTCTTTATACCTCTTTACACCTCTTTATACCTCTTTACACCTCTTTATACCTCTTTGTACCTCTTAACGAAGTGATGCCAAGCTAAGCCACTAACGATACAGAACGATAGGTTATGACTATAACCAAGTTCTGTTAGTTAGGGGCGATGCTTGGCATCACTACTGCACTATCTCGCGTACGTGCACGCGTACTGAATAAACCACAAATGTACCTCTAATACCAGTATTAGTCTGACCACACCCCTCATCAGCTTACCTTCATAAGCAGGTGTGTGGTCACCTGCTCTCCTCCTTCCCAAGCTTTCACCACAAGGTGAGGACAAGGGCTGCAGCGGCCGTCTGATGCCAAGCATCGCCCCTAACTAACAGAACTTGGTTATAGTCATAACCTATCGTTCTGTATCGTTAGTGGCTTAGCTTGGCATCACTACTGCACAAGGGAGGCCAAGCGGAGCCACTTGGCTGACAAATACACCCCGCTGACAGCCCCCCAAAACCATCAGAACAGGGAGGGCCGAGCCCCCCGACCCCCCCTAATGGAGGGTATCCCCCCTATTAGAGGCTTCACGGGAAGGCGACGGACCCGACCGTGCGAAGAGGCACTCAAGCAACTTAACGCACAGGGTGAGCAGACCGTGGCTTGACCCCACGACTACACACACGCACAACCCGCATGCCACCCGGGAACGAACGGAGGAACAACCTCGTTACTGCCCCCAGAATCACGGGGCCAAGGGCAAACCCAACCCCGTGGCAAGGCCGTAGCAGCGGAGCGCGAAGGAAGACCCAGACCCACCAAAAGGACTGGACTCCCTGGAATGGGGGCCCGGAGAAGTCCATGATGCCAGCATCAAGACCCCACCAGGTGGGCACGTAGTGCCCCGCCCCCCACATCGCCAGCGTATTCGGACAAAGGCCCCTCAGTTACTGCACCTGGTATTCCCAGGCGGAATCCCATCCAAGTACTAACCAGGCCAGAACCTGCTTAGCTTCCGAGATCGGATGAGATCTGTTCAGGTTGGTATGGCCGTAAGCCGAGCGGGCCCCGTCCCCCCAATAGTACACCGCCTGGCACACTGACCCTGCAGAACAGGCAGTCAGCATGGCCGTAAGCACACAAAAAGGTTAACCAACGGAAGCAGGCAGCGCACCGGGGAAAAACCAGGCAACAGGCTGTTAACCCTAGCCTGGAGACTGCGGACGAGACAGGCGCCAGAGGGGACAGCTGAACACAGCCGCCCCGGCGGAAGGAGCGTAAGCTGGCGGTGTTGCATGACCAAGCCTCCATTTAAAAACCCCCACCCAGAGGGGTCGAGGCAGAGAAGGCTGACACGATTGGCAGACGTCATGCATGTGCAGGGGCACCCTCAAACGGTGAACCCGGGAGTTGACACTGCTCCAACACACCAGGGAATCAACCACCTCGGTGTTACCCAATGCGGTGGTTGTTCCTATAACCCCTCAAGAAAAAACTCCAAAACACACCTGCGGGCATACACCGGCTATACCGCAGTACAAGTGTTTCAGTTTCCAAAAAGGGTTAACCCAGGCCTACGGGTCGCAAACATCACTTCGGACCGGGCCTGGCGGTACGGGAAGCACAGGGTCACCAGAGGAGGTCAAAAAACCACCCCCACAGGCCCCTCTTCGCCATGCGTGAGAGAGGAGCGAAAAATAATGGAGAACCAGCCCCTAAGCACACCGTACCTGGTATTCCCCGGCGGTCTCCCAACCAAGTACTAACCAGGACCAACCTGTGTAGCGGCCGAGATCCGACGAGATCGAGCGCGTACAGAATGGCATGGCTGTAAGCCATGACGACAGTGCTGAGTAAAAACATACCCAACCAGGGTCTCCATAGCGCTTAACCCTGTGACACCCAGACCGACCCGGCATTTTTCCCCCTGAAAAAAGCCCAAGTCCCTCAGGGTACCAGAACAGCAGATCTGCATCCCCGGCGGACAACGGGTTCAACTGATCTGGACCAGCGTGACCAGAACCAGTCCCGTGCCCTAACCACGCCGACATGCCTACTCCAGGAGAAGGGCAGATATGCGTGTTGATCTTAACATGAAAAGAAGGCGCCACCCAGACGTTCGGACGAACCGTGCCTGGTGGCCCACCCCAAGGGCGTGAGACCCCACTACATATGTTCAGATCCATCCCGTCATCCCCCAGACATGAACGAGAATCCGTCGACAACCCACCCAGGTCATGGGATGTGGTCGTCGGAAGAGGAAAAACCCCCATCTCAGTTGCTTTATAAAAACGCTGTTTCAACCACAAGCAACCAAGGCGTGCCAGTCAATCGCCTGTTTACAGCGAGCTAGCACTATACGTGCGTCGGGACACACCCCCATCAATGAACAGGCTATTTAGACCTGTCATTGAATCCCCAAGGCGCCCAGGGGAACGACAAGAGGGGTGTGACACTCCCTAACTCCAACACTTCTGGAATAGAAAGAAGGAAGCATCAACAGTATGTATCCCAGTCTACACAGCCGGGGTAAAAAATGTTCACATTTTTACATCCCACCACCCTCCCATAGGAAAGAGACGGGGATCCCCAGAGAGACTTCCCACGCGAGCTGTACAGATTGAAAAGAATATATTGCACCTTGAGCCATGTAAAAAACTGGTTTTAGGGCCTCCGGGGAAGAGGCACTGAACCCATACACACTCAATAAACGAATTGAATCGAATATACATACAATAGAAAAGGACCCTTCTAGAGGGTCCACTCACTTTGACAATCTGAGGAGGAAGGCTCTGTACTCTGATGGAGGCTTCCTCACATGGAAGAAGGAGTCCGAACTCACAGAAGGCCTGAATAGGCGCTTGGTGAGGAGGAGCCCTGACCACCCCCCCTGAAAACAGATCCATCACATGGACCTGAACAGCACACGGAAGTCCTACCAACAGAGACGCGCACGGTGACGTACTCTATGGCGGGGGAATTCCTGCGGTGCACACGCCCAATATACCAGGCCGTGGGACCAGGAACTCCCTCCCCCCCCCCCCCCCCCCCCCCCGTAACGTGCCGAACCGCCACGTGACGGGAACCTTGAAGGACAGGGGGTGTACCCCTGACCGACAGAACAATGGGGAGAGGAAAGGTTACCAGTTCACCCCTTTACGACCCCACACCCATGATACGATGTAACGACAAAAAGAGAATATGACACAGCCATAGTCAGCTCTATGAAGCGTTTCACAGCTCCACACAGCGCATGAGCTAACCTGCTATCTGATTTTTACTAAGGAAAAACACAGAATAGAGAGGGCTCTAAGAACCCCGGTCCAACATACACATGTGCTTCTGTGGCCAGTACAACCCAGTTGTAGGTCACATGACACACACAACCCATCATCACCTACAAAAAATGGCAAAAACACTCAACAGAGGAACGCCGTTTTTTTCACAATGAGAGAATACATCATTCTTGAGTAGTATCGACCACAGGCCTTGCTAAGCACACATGACAGCAACCAAACCAATTTCCCTTTAGGAAATAAGTTTCTCCAACAGATTTAGCACAACCTCAGCAATCAAGCTAAGAGTTACATCGTATCCCTACCACACAAAAGACACAATTAATGCACAACATGTCTGATAGGAGGTGATAAAGTCCCCAGGGAACCGGGGGGGAAAACACAATCCTCCTATTTTACCCTCAATACGGCCAGTTAAAACAGGAAAACCTGTTAATGTGTGAACACACTGTTCATTGTCATTACAGTCTGAGAAAGAACATTCTTTTACTCACTTGTCACCAAGCATAGCTTCATAGGTTAGTTGCCTTAGTAGTGAGTACACGGTACACATAAACACCATGATGTTTCTCACACAACAACCAGATCAATACATCACGATCTGCACGGAGAAGCTAACTGCCAGTGACAAAAACAGCTCACACATAACCCGCAACGTATCCTAAATGCATTGCAACAACACACGTTTTGGGAAAAAACACCGTTATTCACAATACATTTAGCAAAGTAAAACCAGAAGACGTGTTATGAGGTCTGGCCAACCCCGTTCCTACCCGGAACGCAGATCAGCGAAGTGCAGTCACAAGACACCGTAGAACACAGCCGTCCTGTGTTGTTCGATCCGGGCAGCGTCGCCGCTCCAACCAGTCGCTACAGTCCTCTTTGTTGACGCAATCCCCGTCCAGGCTCAGGGCAGGGTCGACGAAACATCCCCTGTCAAGGATGACGTCGCGGTCAAGAGTGTAAAACATGTTAAAATCAAAGCACGTTCAACAGAATAGCATCAAGCTAACGGCGATCAGAAGCGAGCTCCCGGCGGCGCGCGAGAAGCTAAGCTACCCCGCGCCAGCCATGGCCATAGCAGCAAGCTAACGTTACCTAGCGACCACGACATGCTAGCCCCGCAGCTAACAGCTGACTGGCTAATAGTAGGCCTTAAGCAGGCCATGCAGCGATCCAGCAGGCTAACGCAGCAGTTAACAGCTGACTGGCTAACCGTAAGCTATGAACATGTAAACAATGACATAACACTCACCCAGACAGGCCGCCGTTCTGAACCTCTCCTCACTTTTTAAGAGAAAAGAGAAAACAAGACGTCAACACCGCTTCACAACGGTGACTCTACCACATCCGGCGGAATCAGCACAGTACCAACTGGCCTGTATAGCTGACTTTGAACATGAATCTGCCGCTATCGCACATTACATGCACATATCCCCTCGTGAAGGAATACTCTCATTTGGATATGAAAGATGGGGTCTTAACACGGTGACAGAGAGAATCCACTCGTCCAGAACACACAGGGATCACCAGTGTCAATGGTCGCGGCCCACTAGTTAAAACTATAATGGTCTCCAGACCAAGGCCTTCTGTCGCCTAGGCGGCTAAACAAAGGACCCTAGCCTGGGGCCGGTTTCCATAAACTTTGTCAAGTAGCCCCCATAGCACTAACAGACAAGTGGAGCCCGCCAGCAAACACTACTCACCCAACCTGGAACGCACCGCTCCTCACAACAGCGGCATGTCCGACAGTTCAGCTGTGGCCTGACAGGTTTCACCCCAACAAACACAGCAAGGAACGGCAGTTGAGAAGCATGCAGCGGCGTGCTCCCAATACGAAAACCGGTGGAGGGTTTTTAGAATGATCATCATCTTCTAGACACTCCAGTACGAAGACAATATCGCCGTATTTTCTCGAAAATAGTGAGAGAGAAAATAAAGATATGATGTCAACGTATCCTTGTTTCCCAAGCTGTTCCTAATCCAATTTCTTCCATCATGGTGTCAAGTGTGGGGATCTACCGAGGCACTTCTTCCTTGTGGTGAAAGCGAGAAGGAGGAGAGCAGGTGACCACACACCTGCTTATGAAGGTAAGCTGATGAGGGGTGTGGTCAGACTAATACTGGTATTAGAGGTACATTTGTGGTTTATTCAGTACGCGTGCACGTACGCGAGATAGTGCAGTAGTGATGCCAAGCTAAGCCACTAACGATACAGAACACCTCTTTATACCTCTTTATACCTCTTTACACCTCTTTATACCTCTTTACACCTCTTTATACCTCTTTACACCTCTTTATACCTCTTTATACCTCTTTATACCTCTTTACACCTCTTTACACCTCTTTGTACCTCTTTACACCTCTTTATACCTCTTTACACCTCTTTATACCTCTTTACACCTCTTTACACCTCTTAACACCTCTTTATACCTCTTAACACCTCTTTATACCTCTTTATACCTCTTTACACCTCTTTGTACCTCTTTACACCTCTTTACACCTCTTTACACCTCTTAACACCTCTTTATACCTCTTTATACCTCTTTACACCTCTTTGTACCTCTTAACACCTCTTTATACCTCTTTGTACCTCTTTACACCTCTTTACACCTCTTTATACCTCTTAACACCTCTTTATACCTCTTTGTACCTCTTAACACCTCTTTATACCTCTTTACACCTCTTTATACCTCTGTATACCTATTTACACCTCTTTACACCTCTGCACACCTCTGCACACACCTTTACATTATACCTCTTTACAACTCTTTATACCTCTTTATACCTCTTTACACCTCTGTATACCTCTTTACACCTCTTTACACCTCTTTATACCTCTTTACACCTCTTTACACCTCTTAACACCTCTTTATACCTCTTTATACCTCTTTATACCTCTTTATACCTCTTTATACCTCTTAACACCTCTTTATACCTCTTTACACCTCTTAACACCTCTTTACACCTATTTACACCTCTTTACACCTCTTAACACCTCTTTATACCTCTTTATACCTCTTTATACCTCTTTATACCTCTTAACACCTCTTTATACCTCTTTACACCTCTTAACACCTCTTTACACCTCTTTACACCTCTTTACACCTCTTTACACCTCTGTATACCTCTTTATACCTCTTTACACCTCTTTACACCTCTTTACACCTCTTTATACCTCTTTATACCTCTTTACACCTCTTTATACCTCTTTATACCTCTTAACACCTCTTTATACCTCTTTACACCTCTTTACACCTCTTTATACCTCTTTATACCTCTTTATACCTCTTTACACCTCTTTACACCTCTTTATACCTCTTTATACCTCTTTATACCTCTTAACACCTCTTTATACCTCTTTACACCTCTTAACACCTCTTTACACCTCTTTACACCTCTTTACACATCTTTATACCTCTTTACACCTCTTTACACCTCTTTATACCTCTTAACACCTCTTAACACCTCTTTATACCTCTTTATACCTCTTTACACCTCTTTACACCTCTTTACACCTCTTAACACCTCTTTACACCTCTTTATACCTCTTTACACCTCTTAACACCTCTTTATACCTCTTTACACCTCTTTACACCTCTTAACACCTCTTTATACCTCTTTACACCTCTTTACACCTCTTTACACCTCTTTATACCTCTTTATACCTCTTTACACCTCTTTACACCTCTTAACACCTCTTTATACCTCTTTACACCTCTGTATACCTCTTTGTACCTCTTTACACCTCTTTACACCTCTTTATACCTCTTAACACCTCTTTACACCTCTTTATACCTCTTTGTACCTCTTTACACCTCTTTACACCTCTTTATACCTCTTAACACCTCTTTATACCTCTTTACACCTCTTTACACCTCTTTACACCTCTTTACACCTCTTTACACCTCTTTACACCTCTTTACACCTCTGTATACCTCTTTACACCTCTTTATACCTCTTTATACCTCTTTACACCTCTTAACACCTCTTTATACCTCTTTACACCTCTGTATACCTCTTTATACCTCTTTACACCTCTTTACACCTCTTTGTACCTCTTTACACCTCTTTACACCTCTTTATACCTCTTTATACCTCTTTACACCTCTGTATACCTCTTTACACCTCTTTATACCTCTTTATACCTCTTTACACCTCTTTACACCTCTTTACACCTCTGCACACCTCTGCACACACCTTTACACCTCTTTATACCTCTTTACACCTCTTTATACCTCTTTACACCTCTTTACACCTCTTTATACCTCTGTATACCTCTTTATACCTCTTTACACCTCTTTATACCTCTTTACACCTCTTTACACCTCTTTATACCTCTTTACACCTCTTTATACCTCTTTACACCTCCGTATACCTCTTTATACCTCTTTACACCTCTTTACACCTCTGTATACCTCTTTACACCTCTTTATACCTCTTTATACCTCTTTACACCTATTTACACCTCTTTACACCTCTGCACACCTCTGCACACACATTTACACCTCTTTATACCTCTTTACACCTCTTTATACCTCTTTACACCTCTGCACACCTCTGCACACACCTTTACACCTCTTTATACCTCTTTACACCTCTTTATACCTCTTTATACCTCTTTACACCTCTGTATACCTCTTTACACCTCTTTACACCTCTTAACACCTCTTTATACCTCTTTACACCTCTTTATACCTCTTTATACCTCTTTACACCTCTTTACACCTCTTAACACCTCTTTATACCTCTTTACACCTCTTTATACCTCTTTACACCTCTTTACACCTCTTTACACCTCTTTATACCCCTTTACACCTCTTTATACCTCTTTACACCTCTTTACACCTCTTAACACCTCTTTATACCTCTTTACACCTCTTTATACCTCTTTACACCTCTTTACACCTCTTAACACCTCTTTATACCTCTTTACACCTCTTTATACCTCTTTACACCTCTTTACACCTCTTTACACCTCTTTATACCTCTTTACACCTCTTTACACCTCTTTACACCTCTTTATACCTCTTAACACCTCTTTACACCTCTTTATACCTCTTTACACCTCGTTACACCTCTTTATACCTCTTTATACCTCTTTACACCTCTTTATACCTCTTTATACCTCTTTACACCTCTTTACACCTCTTAACACCTCTTTATACCTCTTTACACCTCTGTATACCTCTTTGTACCTCTTTACACCTCTTTACACCTCTTTATACCTCTTAACACCTCTTTACACCTCTTTACACCTCTTTATACCTCTTTGTACCTCTTTACACCTCTTTACACCTCTTTATACCTCTTAACACCTCTTTACACCTCTTTATACCTCTTAACACCTCTTTATACCTCTTTACACCTCTTTACACCTCTTTATACCTCTTAACACCTCTTTATACCTCTTAACACCTCTTTACACCTCTTTATACCTCTTAACACCACTTTATACCTCTTTACACCTCTTTACACCTCTTTATACCTCTTTATACCTCTTTACACCTTTTTATACCTCTTTACACCTCTTTATACCTCTTTACACCTCTTTACACCTCTTTGTACCTCTTTACACCTCTTTACACCTCTTTATACCTCTTTATACCTCTTTACACCTCTGTATACCTCTTTACACCTCTTTATACCTCTTTATACCTCTTTATACCTCTTTACACCTCTTTATACCTCTTTACACCTCTTTACACCTCTTTATACCTCTTAACACCTCTTTATACCTCTTTACACCTCTGTATACCTCTTTATACCTCTTTACACCTCTTTACACCTCTTTGTACCTCTTTACACCTCTTTACACCTCTTTATACCTCTTTATACCTCTTTACACCTCTGTATACCTCTTTACACCTCTTTATACCTCTTTACACCTCTTTACACCTCTTTACACCTCTGCACACCTCTGCACACACCTTTACACCTCTTTACACCTCTTTACACCTCTTTATACCTCTTTACACCTCTTTATACCTCTTTATACCTCTTTACACCTCTTTACACCTCTTTACACCTCTTAACACCTCTTTATACCTCTTTACACCTCTGTATACCTCTTTACACCTCTTTACACCTCTTTACACCTCTTTACACCTCTTTATACCTCTTTACACCTCCGTATACCTCTTTATACCTCTTTACACCTCTTTACACCTCTTTATACCTCTTTACACCTCTTTACACCTCTTTACACCTCTTTACACCTCTTTATACCTCTTTACACCTCCGTATACCTCGTTATACCTCTTTACACCTCTTTACACCTCTTTATACCTCTTTACACCTCTTTACACCTCTTTATACCTCTTTATACCTCTTTACACCTCCGTATACCTCTTTATACCTCTTTACACCTCTTTATACCTCTTTATACCTCTTTACACCTGTTTATACCTCTTTACACCTCTTTACACCTCTGCACACCTCTGCACACCTCTTTACACCTCTTTAGACCCCGCCTCCCGTCCTCGACAGATCCCTGCCGTTGTTTCTCCAGATGCCGGGGTCTAACGAAACCAATTGAGATGTTTAGGCCGTCTGCCGAACGAGCGGTGCTTAACGCTCTCTCCTCCGCTTATTGTTTCACCTTTGATGGAATTTTCTTCAAAGCGTTCGCCTCCCAACGTCTGAATAGTTCGCCCCCGCCTCGTTTTAGATGTCTCCTTTCCTATTTTTTTCCTTCCCTCAGTGTACCTGGTACTACTACTACAACACACGCACCCATATGCGTGTTACCACACACTATCTACAACACACACACACACACACACATGCGTGTTACCACACACTACAACACACACACTGAGCCCTCATTTGCACGGCGGAGGTGTTTTACCTTTAGGAGGAGAAACATCAGGGTTTATTAGCGTCGAGAGGAAAACAGAAGGAGGTTCTCCGACGCCACGGGAGACTAAACAGAAAGAGAAATAACACGAGGAACAGTAAGTATTAATGTATGCCCTTTGATGTCTGGATCCTCAAGTCCTGTACCAACCATTAACATTTTAACTGAAACATCACATTTGTCAGAACTAAATTGTGCATCTAAGGGAGTACGGTGGGAGAGAGGAACACGTATGTGCGTGTGCGTGCATGTGTATGTGTGTGTCTCTCACCGAGATGGTGGAAGAGCAAAAAAAATTAATAAAAAGGCCCAATTAGAATTGTTTTTGAACCGGAGTGTGCGTTCAAAGAGACGCGAGGAGACGTCTGGTGAAAGGGGGGCTTCACATGACACATTAGCTTAGCCCCCTCTAGTGTTCCACGCAGGTACTGACAGCCCTTTTCATGGCATACCACCACCAGAGAGATACTTCACTCTTATATACAACACGTTTGGTTTTCTTCAAATAATTACGTTGTTGAAAGCTTGGGATACACAAGGTAAGTAATGAATGACAATCTATATCTGCTAAATGACTCAACTGATTAGGCCACGTGTTTACTAAGAATATAATCACCTGCAATAGTGAGGTAAAACAAAAACAATGGTGTCTCTAGAGTCTAGTGTATAGTGTATCATAATGTGTTTTAATGTGCCACTTAATTCTATAGTGTATCATAATGTGTCTTAATGTACCACTTAATTATATAGTGTATTATAACGTGTTTTAAAGTAACACATAATTCTATAGTGTATTATAATGTGTCACACTTAATTCTATAGTGTATTATAATGTGTCTTAAAATATCACTTAATTCTATAGTGTATCATAATGTGTCTTAATGTACCACTTAATTCTATAGTGTATTATAATGTGTCTTAAAATACCACTTAATTCTATAGTGTATTATAATGTGTCACACTTAATTCTGTAGTGTATTATAATGTATTTTAATGTACCACTGAATTCTATAGTGTATTATAACATGTCTTAAAGTACGACTTAATTCTATAGTGTATTATAATGTGTCACACTTAATTCTGTAGTGTATTTTAAAGTACCACTTCATTCTATAGTGTATTATAACATGTTTTAAAGTGCCACTTAATTCTATAGTATATCATAATGTGTCTTAATGTACCACTTAATTCTATAGTGTATTATAACATGTTTTAAAGTACCACTTAATTATATAGTGTATTATAATATGTCACACTTAATTCTATAGTGTATTATAATGTGTCACACTTAATTCTATAGTGTATTATAATTTGTCTTAAAGTAACACTTAATTCTATAGTGTATTATAATTTGTCTTAAAGTACCACTTAATTCTATAGTGTATTATAATTTGTCTTAAAGTAAGTCAGTGACGACAAATAATCGACGTATGCTATTGACCAGACTAAACTCACCGTTTTCTCAGTGAGATGAAGGATTCAGCCACTGTCCTCCTTACAGAAGATCAAAATATCATCCAAGTAGAAGCAGTCCCGCTAATGTTGAACAAGATATTCCGCCTCACACACTCACACTCACACACACACTCACACACACTCACACACACACTCACACACACAAACCAAAAAATTTAATCATTTACCAATCACGCTCAAAGGCAAGTGGCACTCGAACAGGGAACACAGTTCCCGTTCCATGAGTAATATTTGCCAATTAATCACTTGATTAATACGGCTTTAAACACACAAAGAGACAGTGACAAATTCTATTAGCCCGTTTGCGATCCCGAAAACGATAATTGTTCAATGAACGTCTCATTTGTCAGAAAAAAAGGAAGAGAAAGGGTAGAACTGTAGGCCATGGGTTGAACTCGTAAAATAATACAGTCGGAATAATAATGTCGGAATAATACTGTCATAATAATATAGTCGGAACAATACTGTCATAATAATACAGTCGGAACAATACTGTCATAATAATATAGTCGGAACAATACTGTCTTAACCCTTTCACTGCCGCACTACCAAAACAACCATTTCACTGCGACAATACACAGAAGGTTAACCCTTTCACTGCCACACAACAGCCGGTTAACCCTTTCACTGCCACACGACAGAAGGTTAACCCTTTACTATCACACAACCGACGTGTGGCAGTGAAAGGGTTAATAATACAGTCGGAACAATACTGTCATAATAATATAGTCGGAACAATACTGTCATAATAATACAGTCGGAACAATACTGTCATAATAATATAGTCGGAACAATACTGTCATAATAATACAGTCGGAACCATAATGTCATAATAATACAGTCGGAAAAATACTGTCATAATAATACAGTCGGAACAATACTGTCATAATAATACAGTCGGAACCCTCTGTAGAGACTGAAGAGACAGTTCAGAGCAGCAGCGTCTGTAGAGACTGAAGAGACAGTTCAGAGCAGCAGCGTCTGTAGAGACTGAAGAGACAGTTCAGAGCAGCAGCGTCTGTAGAGACTGAAGAGACAGTTCAGAGCAGCAGCGTCTGTAGAGACTGAAGAGACAGTTCAGAGCAGCAGCGTCTGTAGAGACTGAAGAGACAGTTCAGAGCAGCAGCGTCTGTAGAGACTGAAGAGACAGTTCAGAGCAGCGTCTGTAGAGACTGAAGAGACAGTTCAGAGCAGCGTCTGTAGAGACTGAAGAGACAGTTCAGAGCAGGTCTGTAGAGACTGAAAAGACAGTTCAGAGCAGCGTCTGTAGAGACTGAAGAGACAGTTCAGAGCAGCGTCTGTAGCGACTGAAGAGACAGTTCAGAGCAGCGTCTGTAGAGACTGAAGAGACAGTTCAGAGCAGCAGCGTCTGTAGACTGAAGAGACAGTTCAGAGCAGCGTCTGTAGAGACTGAAGAGACAGTTCAGAGCAGCGTCTGTAGAGACTGAAGAGACAGTTCAGAGCAGCGTCTGTAGAGACTGAAGAGACAGTTCAGAGCAGGTCTGTAGAGACTGAAGAGACAGTTCAGAGCAGCAGCGTCTGTAGACTGAAGAGACAGTTCAGAGCAGCGTCTGTAGAGACTGAAGAGACAGTTCAGAGCAGGTCTGTAGAGACTGAAAAGACAGTTCAGAGCAGCGTCTGTAGAGACTGAAGAGACAGTTCAGAGCAGCGTCTGTAGCGACTGAAGAGACAGTTCAGAGCAGCGTCTGTAGAGACTGAAGAGACAGTTCAGAGCAGCAGCGTCTGTAGACTGAAGAGACAGTTCAGAGCAGCGTCTGTAGAGACTGAAGAGACAGTTCAGAGCAGCGTCTGTAGAGACTGAAGAGACAGTTCAGAGCAGCGTCTGTAGAGACTGAAGAGACAGTTCAGAGCAGGTCTGTAGAGACTGAAGAGACAGTTCAGAGCAGCAGCGTCTGTAGACTGAAGAGACAGTTCAGAGCAGGTCTGTAGAGACTGAAGAGACAGTTCAGAGCAGCAGCGTCTGTAGAGACTGAAGAGACAGTTCAGAGCAGCGTCTGTAGAGACTGAAGAGACAGTTCAGAGCAGCGTCTGTAGAGACTGAAGAGACAGTTCAGAGCAGGTCTGTAGAGACTGAAGAGACAGTTCAGAGCAGGTCTGTAGAGACTGAAGAGACAGTTCAGAGCAGCAGCGTCTGTAGCGACTGAAGAGACAGTTCAGAGCAGGTCTGTAGAGACTGAAGAGACAGTTCAGAGCAGCAGCGTCTGTAGATACTGAAGAGACAGTTATATTTCGTATTGCATCGCGTCCCGCTCTGAGCCTTACGAGATACTCCTATCTCCTGTGATACCTAATGTATCTCCCACGAACAAAAACACATGCACCCCACCTGTATGGGGCCCCGCCCCTTATGGTGGTACCGCCCATATAACCATGACCCTGGTCATGAAACACCCTTCCTCTATTTTCGTCCCAGCGTATTGGATGCGTGCACCATACGAGCTAGCGGAATGAAAAGATTAAGGAAGATTAATAATGTTGGAAGCTTACCGGAGGTTGCTGGCCCCTGGCATCTTCGACGCATGTTTTCGGCGACACGACGGGCCTTTGATGTTCCTCGTTTGATGACTGCACATCGAGGTTCAGCTGTACAAGGCTGGCTGTCGGGCCAGCTTGTACTCAGGTAGGCCCTGTGTCTTCAGGCATGGGTATTAGTGTTAGTAATGCTGGTTTGTGTTGTTAACACAACCTTGTTGTGTGTTGGCGCCAGGGGCAAGATGGTTTGGTGAACGTTCTCTGCAGGGAACGGTTTCCAAGCTGTCTTGGGCGTGCTGCTAAAACATCTAAAGCTATGCTAACATGCTATCGCTACTGCCGCATGCTATCACTACTGCTAATTGCTATGCTGTTTTAATGTCTCCGCCGTGAGATGTTGTCACTCTCCCGCCTCTTGCCCGGTTCATCAATGAAGGTCAGTCGGTAGCTGTTGTGGGGTTTTGAGTTCTATTTACCTTTTTCGGGTAAATGGGTTGACAACGGGGTAGGTCGTGGCTAGGTTCTAGCCAGGTATTACCTTGTGTTCCGGCGGGGTTTGTTGAACGGTGTTCCCATCTGGGTTGGCGTCGGGTAGTGGGGCTATGGGTCCAGCCGACATGGTAAACATGTTGCGTGTCTGTGCACAGGCAATTGTTGTCTTGGGTTCCACATTGCCTGGCGTTAGGCTGCAGTAGTATAAGGGCAGGGCCGCTTGGGAGAAATGTGAGGCCCTGTGCGTTTTTAGACGCGAGGCCCCCCATCTCCTGGGGCGGCCCTGTGTAGGGGGCTATTGTTTCATTTTGTCACTCTGCTATGAGAAGGTCTGTCTTGCTACAGCTTTCTCTCCTCTCAAACCATTCATACTGACGGTCAATCGGTATACTGGGGGAGTAGTGCGGGGGGGGGCTTTGTTTACCTTTTTTGGTAAATGGGCTAAACTAGGGCTGGTGTTCTGTTGTGAATATTTTGAATGAAGACGGGTCTGGTCCGTCTCCCCTTAAACTTTGTGTGTATGGGTTTGCTCATTCTACAGTTTTTGTGGTTTAGCTCTTTTATTCATTTAACCTTTTCATGGTCCACACCACAGTGGAGGGTGCTGTTTGCAATCACCACTGGTGCTCCATGTTAACGTCAGTCCTTTGTTTTTGATATATTGAAACAATGCCCCGCCCGGCCGACACCATGGGTCGGCCTGGCGAGTGGCTGGTGGGCTGTTAAGGCTTGTACCGCCACGGTATGGAATTGGCAACGATTAGAACTGTGTTCGAATTGGTGTTTTTTCTATTAAAGAAATGGTGTCTGGTGGAGGGGCCTTGAGGGCCGGCCGACGTCGACACATCGCGCAAGGTTGTTGACGTTATTAGCTTTGACCCAGCCGCAAGCTATAACCGCTCAGGGTTCCCCTCTCCGCAGGGGATTTTGGTCTTCTGCTGGAGCGCGGGCGGTATTGTCCTAGGCCCTACACCGCCTCACACCGCGCAGCCAGAAGAAGAGAGAGCACGGCCTCGTCAGCGGCGATGACGGGGCCCTCGACAGGCGGCCATGTTTCCCCCACCAGTGGTGCCCTGGATGGAGAATCGACAGGGTATCGCGAGGCCGACAGTCTTGGCGGCCGAGGGATCGGCCATTTTGGGTGATTTCGGTGTTGGTAAACCACTCCGTCGTCATTTTGCCGCGAGCAGCCCGCTCCCCGCTCAGTCCGCTTTCTGTTACCCTCAGAAGCGGGGCTCTGGGTGTGTTCCTTTGGCTGCGGGCCGCGAACCTTCTTGAAGCGTATGCGGCCCCATTCTTCGCTTCTCATGGAGACAGGGGCTGACACCCAGTTGATGGCTGAGCCTGGGTCTGTCCGTGAGAATGTTGTGCTGTCAAGCGGCTCCCACACCTTGAACTGTGTTGGTTGAGCCTGGTGTTACGTCTGTCAACTTAAGTGTTGTCAGCAGGGGGGCTCGAAACCTTTTGAGGCACACAGTGCGGGCTTCCCCGGCCTCGCCTTCGCCAGGCCAGGTATCATGTTGGTGCTCCCACTCCTGGAATATTGGCAAGTGGTCGCAGCTCACATGGTTTGGGGTGGTAGTGATATCACTGCAGGGCTACGGTGTGTAGGAACCCATGGGGGCCTTACACCTTGCATGTCCGGCTGCAGAACAACTCCTTCAGCATGTTCTGGAGGGGTGTTCAGTGGGGGGGCTTTTTTGATCTGAAGCCCCCCGTATCAGACAGGCCCTTTTCTGTCGGGGTTCCCCCTTGGGTGCGATTGCCTCGTGGGTGGTGTCAGGGTCAGGTGTTCCGACACGGAACGCGCTCCTCGCACGATTCCAGGGTTGTCTTCGCACAGCGGGGGGGACCGGGCCAACTATCTACAGTTCCTGGCGGACCTGCGCCACGTGACGGCGGGTGCGTTGGGAGTGTCGTCACATATGACTACGGCAGTACCATATGTCGAGGTAGATGGAGAGAATGGTGAGGCGGGGACTTGTGTTTACACAACCCCACCTGTTTTCAGGTTTGGTACAGACCCTGTTGTCGGGGTCTCCAGCAGGGACAGCTCTGGTCGACGAGATCCAATCTCTGTGGACGAAGCAAGCCATCGTCGTGGCGTTCTCCTCCCGGTGTTCTCTGCCCGAGAAGTCGGGAGGGAGGGGTGTAAGACCCAGGCTGGACCTGTCCCATGGGAAGGTTCAGCATTTTTTGGATCGTCTCCTACCTGTTGAACACTGTCAGGTGGGGGTCTGGTTCTCCTCCATAGACCTGTAGGATGCGTATGCGCATCCCCGATCTTCCATCCTAGGGCTTACCTACGCTTCCTTTGCAGGGTTAGCGTATGAGTACCAGAGGCTGCCGTTCGGTTTTCTCTGGCTCCCCGCATCTTCACCAAGTGCGTGGAGGCCGCACTGGGGCCTCTGCGTCATCCGGGGTTACGGAGTGTTCTGCCCTGATGACGTTCTGGTCCTTCGCGGTCAAGGTGGATCGTCAGGTCTCGTACCAGGCAGGTCTCTACCAGCCTGGGGTTGCTGTAGACTGGATGTAGAGTATTCCTCTTCCCAGTCAACGGTTGGAGGGCTATGGGCATCCATCTCAGAGCGTGTTGTCAACACGCTCGGGAGGTTCCGTCCTAGGACGGTTACGGCGCTGTCTCACGTCGCGTTTTCACCGACGCCTCCCTCGCTGGTGATGCGTCGGGCCAACGCAGTAGGGGGCAGCTGGCAAACCATGCTGCCCGGTCTGCGCTACGTTCAATGTGTTGGTGTTGAAAGCGGTCCTTCTGGTCCACAAATGGTTTTGATCAGGACGGACGATACGACGTCAGTGTCGTGTATCGACAGACAGGGAGGAGTACGCTCCCCCTGTCTGCACCAGGCGGCGGGCGGCTGGCTATGGGCGTCCTCCATCTGCGCGGCCTAAGGGCTCCCCACATCCCCGGCAGGGAGAATGTGGGTGCAGGTGTACTGTCGCGGGGCGGCCCTCATCCTGACGGGTGAGGATTGCGTCTGGACATGGCCAGGCAGGTCTGGGACCGATGCCGTGCCGCCAGGGATTCTTCCCCATACATCTGTTAGGTCAGTTGTTGGGACGGGTACGTTGAGGGGCGCAGGTTCTTGATCCTGATGGTGTTACCATCTGGAATGCGCATGCTCCCTCCACTGTCGCGCTTACGCGGGCAGATGACGTATGTTCCAAGTGTGGTGTAAGGCGGGGGGCCAGGACTCAGTCTCCTGCCCCCTGGTTGCTGTCCTTAGTTGCCTCCAGTCTCTCCTTGATAGACTGTCGGCTTCGACGGTGAGGGTATATGCAGCAGCTATATCCTCCTATCATGAGGGGTTTGAGGGGATGTCTTGTTCAGCCACCCTCTTGTGAAGCGTTTCCTGCTTGGCGCTCGACGCGTTAAGCCGGTGCAACGCTCCTTGGCTCCGACTTGGGATCTTCAATTGGTCCTCGGTCGGTTGTCCTTGGCCCCGTTTGAGCCGCTCGAGCGGGCGCCGTTGGGACAGCTGTCCTTCAGGACCGCGTTCCTTCTGGCTGTCACTTCCGCTAAACGCGTAGGTGAGCTCTGTGCTCTCTCGGTACATCCAGAGTGCCTGTCTTTTCGGACCGATTGCGGTGTCACTCTGCGACCTAATCCTGCTTTCGTGCCTAAGAATATCCGGAGTTCCTTCCGCTCCCGGGATATTGTGGTTCAGGCGTTTCGTCCTCCTCCTCACACTGGTGAGTTAGATGCGGGCATTCACCTGTCATGTCCAGTCCGTGCTTGGGGATTTACCTCAGCCGTACTCAGGATTTCAGGGTTACCGACCAGCTTTTTGTCTGTTACGGTGGGGCTCGTGCTGGTAAGGCACTGTGGAGCAGCGCCTGTCCCATTGGTTGTGCGAGGGTGTTACCCTCTGCTACACGCTGGCTGGGCAGGATCCCCCTGGGGGCATCAGGGCGCACTCCACTCGTGGGGTGGCTGCCTCTGCCGCTCTCCTGGGTGGGGCCTCGGTGGAGGCCATCTGTGCTGCAGCTTCATGGTCCTCCCCGGGCTCCTTTGTAAGGTTTTTCCTCATGGACATGACCGGGGGTTCTGTCTCCCAGGCGGTTCTGGGGTCTGTGGCCTTTCCTGCTTCCCGTCCTTTGGTCGGGTAGCAGGAGTGTATGGGTATGGGCCGCAGTGTGTTGAGTCACACGTGGTTCCGCCTGTATGGTGTGTTCAAGGGGTTCTGGCTCCCTCTTGTTCGCATTCAGGTGGAGTTGACTGCGCCCCCCCTTCGTTAGGAAGGATGGGGTGACAGGGCTCCCCGCACCCCTTGATGTGGGCTTACGGGTCCTCAGGGGGTACATCTGTCGGGTCTCGCGCCCGCTCTTCCCCATTATCTCGTAAGGCTCAGAGCGGGACGCGATGCAATACGAAATATAACGATAGGTTATGTAGATAACCTAGTTATATTAGTATTGGCTAAGCGTCCCGCTCTGCGCGCCCTGAGTTCCCTCTTGAGGGATCTTTTCCTGGGACGGGTTTTGGCGAGGAAGGGTGTTTCATGACCAGGGTCATGGTTATATGGGCGGTACCACCATAAGGGGCGGGGCCCCATACAGGTGGGGTGCATGTGTTTTTGTTCGTGGGAGATACATTAGGTATCACAGGAGATAGGAGTATCTCGTAAGGCTCAGAGCGGGACGCTTAGCCAATACTAATATAACTAGGTTATCTACATAACCTATCGTTCAGAGCAGCAGCGTCTGTAGAGACTGAAGAGACAGTTCAGAGCAGGTCTGTAGAGACTGAAGAGACAGTTCAGAGCAGCAGCGTCTGTAGACTGAAGAGACAGTTCAGAGCAGCAGCGTCTGTAGACTGAAGAGACAGTTCAGAGCAGGTCTGTAGAGACTGAAGAGACAGTTCAGAGTAGCGTCTCCCGTTCAATAGTCTTGGTATTCATACTGCGGTGTCTACCACTTGGTCTGGGCACCGTGTAGCGTCTCTACCGGCGAGGCCCGTAGGTCTGGGCACCCTGTAGCGTCTCTACCGGCAAGGCCCATAGGTCTGGGCACCGTGTAACATCTCTACCGGCGAGGCCCGTAGGTCTGGGCACCGTGTAACGTCTCTACCGGCGAGGCCCGTAGGTCTGGGCACCGTGTAACGTCTCTACCGGCGAGGCCCGTAGGTCTGGGCACCGTGTAACGTCTCTACCGGCGAGGCCCGTAGGTCTGGGCACCGTGTAGCGTCTCTACCGGCGAGGCCCATAGGTCTGGGCACCGTGTAACGTCTCTACCGGCGAGGCCCGTAGGTCTGGGCACCGTGTAGCGTCTCTACCGGCGAGGCCCGTAGGTCTGGGCACCGTGTAGCGTCTCTACCGGCGAGGCCCGTAGGTCTGGGCACCGTGTAGCGTCTCTACCGGCGAGGCCCGTAGGTCTGGGCACTGTGTAGCGTCTCTACCGGCGAGGCCCGTAGGTCTGGGCACCGTGTAGCGTCTCTACCGGCGAGGCCCGTAGGTCTGGGCACCACCGTGTAGCGTCTCTACCGGCGAGGCCCGTAGGTCTGGGCACCGTGTAACATCTCTACCGGCGAGGCCCGTAGGTCTGGGCACCACCGTGTAGCGTCTCTACCGGCGAGGCCCGTAGGTCTGGGCACCACCGTGTAGCATCTCTACCGGCGAGGCCCGTAGGTCTGGGCACCGTGTAGCGTCTCTACCGGCGAGGCCCGTAGGTCTGGGCACCGTGTAGCGTCTCTACCGGCGAGGCCCGTAGGTCTGGGCACCGTGTAACGTCTCTACCGGCGGCGTGTTGCTTTCTAACAGCGGAGGAGTGCAAGAATGTGACAATTTGACCATGTGACCGCGGCAGCGCGAGAGAGCGGCAGTGCGGAAATAGGCTGTCTATTGCCATTCTCTAAGACAAACTCTAACCTTAACCAGCTCCTTAACAGCGCCTAAACTTAACCGTTCTAACTTTAACCAACTCCGAAACAATGCCTAACCTTAACCTTAACCTTAACCATGCCTAACCTTAACCTTAACCATAGAAAGAATATTGCCATTCTCTAAGACAAACTCTAACCTTAACCAGCTCCTTAACAGCGCCTAAACTTAACCGTTCTAACCTTAACCAACTCCGAAACAATGCCTAACCTTAACCTTAACCTTAACCATGCCTAACCTTAACCGGCGAAAGAATACATGTTAAAAAAAATATATTTGATGGGATTCGAACTTGTCAACGACGGACCACAGGACCGCAGGACCGCTGCGCTGCCAGGTGAGCTGAGCTTCGAATGAAAATCATGGCGGATTAGGGCTACATAATGCCGCAAGCTCTGCCGCTCCGCTCCGCGGCAGAGCTCCGGTCTGCCGCTCCGCTCTGCGTTTGCCGCGCCTGCCGCGGGGCGTGTCGCAGCCAATCAGGGAAAACGCGGAAGCAACGGCAGCACTGCTCCGCTGTTAATAAGCAATAGGCCTACCGGCGAGGCCCGTAGGTCTGGGCACCGTGTAACGTCTCTACCGGCGAGGCCCGTATGTCTGGGCACCACCGTGTAGCGTCTCTACCAGCGAGGCCTGTAGGTCTGGGCACCACCGTGTAACGTCACGTATCACTGTGTCTGTGGGTCAGGTGTTGGTAGGTGAGGGAGCCATCAGACACATTCCTTGCATGTAACTAGTAGGCGGAGGGTGAGGAGGCGTTGGCTTTATCAGTTTTAAGAACACAACCAATCCCTTACAAAAAAGTATCAATGCATTACAAAATATATATATATTCAACATGGTATCCCCCCCCCCCCCCCCCAAAAAAAGGTATCATGCTATTTCCAAAATAAAGTATCATGGTATTATTTCATAATAAAAGGTATCATGGTATTTCATAATAAAAGGTATCATGTTATTTCATAATAAAAGGTATCATGGTATTTCATAATAAAAGGTATCATGTTATTTCATAATAAAAGGTATCATGGTATTTCATAATAAAAGGTATCATGGTATTTCATAATAAAAGGTATCATGGTATTTCATAATAAAAGGTATCATGGTATAAAAGGCATCATGGTATTTCATAATAAAAGGTATCATGGTATAAAAGGCATCATGGTATTTCATAATAAAAGGCATCATGGTATTTCATAATAAAAGGTATCATGGTATTTCATAATAAAAGGCATCATGGTGTAAAAGGCATCATGGTATTTCATAATAAAAAGGCATCATGGTATTTCATAATAAAAGGTATCATGGTATTTCATAATAAAAGGTATCATGGTATAAAAGGCATCATGGTATTTCATAATAAAAGGTATCATGGTATTTCATAATAAAAGGTATCATGGTATAAAAGGCATCATGGTATTTCATAATAAAAGGTATCATGGTATAAAAGGCACCATGGTATTTCATAATAAAAGGTATCATGGTATTTCATAATAAAAGGTATCATGGTATTTCATGATATCACGGTACGTATCTCCATTATGTTTTGGTTGCTGTGATGATGGTAGTGACCAACATAGTAGAAAAGACTCACGCACATCCCAAATGTAGTGACCAACATACTACCATCATCACAGCAACCAAAACATGAAACTGATTGTGATATAATGGTACTTCCATCATATTGTAGCGACCCTGGGATTTGGGTTGGTTGGTCAGCCGAGCTGTCACTCTGTACTCCGCCATTCCGGGGCTGGCAACGACGCTATTGGTCGCGCGAGCCACGGGTTGACAGAGGCGAGGGGGCAGGCGCTGACCTGGGGAAGGTATAAGAGGGTGTGGCACCCAGGGCGCGCTCTCTTGAGTCATGGGAAGCTATAGGGATGAGTCACTCGTGCACAGCCTGTAACTGAGAACTGTTGAATAAACAAAGACTGAGAAATAGCATTTGCCTCGAGAGTCATCAATAACGCCAACACCTTCATTGTCCTTAGTTGTAATTGGTTTGTCAATGTCTAGTCTGAGTTCCCCCCCTCCGAGAGGACAATGAAATGTCACTATTTTTCATATTTTACTACACTTTTTATTTGATTTAGCACTGTAAATAGTTTAAATGTATAATAAATAATAAAGTTGTCCCCCGAAGAGGGGATGGAGTGCCCTCAAAAAATAAAAATAAAAATAACGCCAACACCTCAAAACGTTACAATATTATGATGGAAGTACCATGATACCGCCATCAGTTTCATGGTTTAACATGGTAATGCCATGGTAAATTGTGTATACAATGGCCGTACCAGAGTAAAACAGAAATTACCATGGTACTTTTTCACAAGGGGTGATTATCAGAGATTTCCAATTATTCAATCAATGAATAAAAACAATTACTATTGAAGTCTCTGTAATTCTGATACGAAGCATATATATATATATATATATATATATATACTAGATAGCCTAACCATCATCCAGCATGAAGGGGATATGTATGTGGAGGAACCCTGGGTAAAGGAGACGGGTGTAGGATATGGTGCGAGTGGATGGGGAGATCAAGGGGCTGTTTCTAGGGTCGGTCCAGGCAGCTCCATGGCCTGGGGACGAGCCATGGGACCGGGGGAGGGGGGGGGGGGGGGGGGGGGGGGTCTCCTGGTACTAATGAGCTGCTGCTCCTAACATGTTCCTCTCACTCCTCGAGAACACTACACACTCTGAGGGACACACACACACATGCATGCATAAAACACACACACACACACATGCATGCATAAAACACACACACACACACACACACACATGCATGCATAAACACACACACACACACACACACACATGCATGCATAAACACGCACACACACACATGCATGCATAAACACGCACACACACACATACATAAACAGAGCAAGAAGGCAAGCGCACGCATACACACACACACACACACACACACACACACACACACACACACACACACACACACACACACACACACACACACAGGCCTGGATGCATTAACACAGAGTCTCTCTCTCCCTCTCTCTCCCTCTCTCTCCCTCTCCCTCTCTCTCTCTCTCTCTCTCTCTCTCTCTCTCTCTCTCTTTCTCTCTCTCTCTCTCTCTCTCTCTCTCTCTCTCTCTCTCTCTCTCTCTCTCTCTCTCTCTCTCTCTCTCTCTCTCTCTCCAGTCAGGATGCTCTCTATTGAGCATGAGTAGAAGTTCTTAAGAATCTTCTGACTCACTTTGAACTTCCTTAGGCACCTGAGGAAGTAGAGGCGTTGTCGTGCCTTCTTGATAACACTGTCAATGTGTGTGGTCCATGTCAAGTCCTCGGATATGTGGACTCCGAGGTACTTAAAACTGTTCACTCTCTTGACTGGTGCCCCGTCGATGCTGAGGGGGCTGTAGTCCCTAGCCCCGACCTCCTAAAGTCCACATATAAAGGAGTTCTCCCGGCACCACAGCGCCAGGTTCTCTACCTCTCCCAGGTAGGCCCTCTCATCGTTTGCAGAGATCAGGCCCACCACAACTGTGTCGTCAGCAAACTTGATAATTGTATTGCTGTTCCGCTGTGCCACACAGTCATGTGTGTACAGCGAGTAGAGGAGGGGACTCAGAACACAGCCCTGGGGGGCCCCTATGTTGAGCGTGATGGATGAGGAGGTGCAGTTGCCTGCTCTCACCACCTGGGGTCTTCCTGTCAGGAAGTCCAAGACCCACTGGCAGAGGTCATAGTTCAAGCCCAGGTTCTATTAATAGTGTGTTTGTATGTTTATAAGTGGTGCTGGTTGTGCTGGTTGTGGTGTGGCCATTCTTCAGTCCCTGTCCGTCCTGCCCTCAGGACCATATCATGGCAGCAGGAACATTATGTGTATGCATGTTTGCCGCATGTTTGCCGCATGTTTGCTGCATGTTTGCCGCATGTTTGCAGCACACAGACAATCTCTTAACAATCTCTTGGCCGCTGCTTCGGCGAGTAAGATTCTCGACAATTACCAACACTTTACACAGCGACATAAGTGCTTCTCGGAGAAGCAAACAAATTGAATTCGGTTTTTATTCCAGTCTAAATAATCAACTTCCCATAATTGCCCCCAGAGAGAAGAGGGGGGGGGGGGGGGGGGGAGAAAAGAAAAAGAAAGAAATTTGCAAACTGCATCGTTTTTTTTTTCTTCTTCTGTTTCGTGCGGCCATTTTTACTAATGATATTGTAATAAGACTCCTCGCAATGGAGTCGGGATGGAAAACATAATTACATGCATTAGTTTGTCTAAGCATTTATACCGTCGGAGATCCATCAGTTTTTCAGAGCTCATCTCAGCCCCCATGCATCACTGTCAGCCGCCGTTTGACGCTCGGAGAATGTGTTCATTTGTTAGCGTGGTTTTAAAAAGATGGCGCCTCAGATTCACTTAGGCCCCGATGGAGCAGACCGGTTATGACAGGACCATTACCAGACAAAAGGTCTCGGACGACGGCACTCCTTTGCCTTGGCAACTTCATCAGGTTTTTGCATTTAGATGATTTCAGCCAATGGGGAAACATGAATTGTGCTGAGCGCTGCGCCGTGTATATTAATGATAATACGATAATACATTACTGATAGGTCTGGCAACGCCACCAGATCTAATATGATTTGAAACAATATCACAGATATCTGTGCTATTGATATAGTACTAGTTCCATATCCCTAGAATGATACCATTAGGTTGAGTGACTGACACAAGATATAAGACTGCTGCTAGTAAATACTAGTTTACTATTACTAGTAAGCATATAAAATATTGTTAAAAAAATAATAAAAAAAAAAATACAAAAAGAATATTGTTTCTAAACACAAAAATGTCCATTAGTAATAACACCTGTTTCGTTGACTCCTCTTTACTTTACTCTCTTTAAACTAGTCCATGTAGAGTATTTGCAGTTGTAAGGTCAATCCAAATTATATGTCAGTGTGAACGTGACTTAACACCAGAATGTACTCAACCTCTACTGTCTTTAACTATGAATGAACACAACACTCTAACTCACCATCTTTAGATAATAAAGTACTCAACCTCCACTGTCTTTAACTATGAGTGAACACAACACTCTAACTTACCATCTTTAGATAATAAAGTCCTCAACATCTACCGTCTTTAACTATGAATGAACACAACACTCTAACTTACCATCTTTAGCCAAGCTCAGGGACCTGGGCTTGAACTATGACCTCTGCCAGTGGGTCTTGGACTTCCTGACTGGCAGACCCCAGGTGGTGAGAGCAGGCAACTGCACCTCCTCATCCATCACCCTCAACATAGGGGCCCCCCAGGGCTGTGTTCTGAGTCCCCTCCTCTACTCCCTGTACACACACGACTGTGTGGCTCAGCGGAGTAGCAATACAATCATCAAATTTGCTGACGACACAGTGGTGGTGGGCCTGATCTCTGCCAACGACGAGAGGGCCTACCTGGAAGAGGTCAAGGTCCTGGCGGGATGGTGCCAGGAAAACAGCCTCTCCCTGAACGTCAGCAAAACAAAGGAGATGATTGTGGACTTCAGGAGGTCGGGGGTCAAGGACTACAGCCCCCTCAGCATCGACGGGGCACCGGTTGAGAGAGTCAACAGCTTTAAGTACCTCGGAGCCTACATATCCGAGGACTTGACATGGACCACACACATTGACAGTGTTGTGAAGAAGGCACGACAACGCCTGCCTCTACTTCCTCAGGCGCCTAAGGAAGTTCCAAGTCAGTCAGAAGATCCTTAAGAACTTCTACTCATGTACAATAGAGAGCATCTTGACCGGCAACATCACCTCCTGGTTTGGGAATAGCACTGCACAAGACCGAAGCAGACTACAAAGAGTGACACGTTCAGCCGAACGCACAATTGGAGGGGGGCTCCCCACCCTCCAGAACATTTACAACAAGCGTTGCAAGGTTTACGATGAATTGAAAATGGGGGACCCTGATGTAAACAAGACGAAAGTCTTTCTCTGGTCTGCATCCCCTTAACAATTGTATGTATTGAGCTGTACTGTACTGTACCCATTCTGCAATCTGTTAATAAAGTTTTCATTCATTCATTCATTCAAGGGCAAGGCTAAGAGAATCATTAAAGACTCCAGTCACCCGAACAACTGCCTCTTTGAACTGCTGCGGTCAGGCAAGCGATACCGGAGTCTCAAGGCGAGCACAGAAAGACTCAGAAGAAGCTTCTATCCCCAGGCCATCAGGCTGCTAAACGAACAATGAATGAACACTACACAACAACAACCACCATAGATCCTCCCCTACACAACAACAACCACCAAACGCACATAGCACACACATCCACACGCACACACTCACTTTAAACAAACACACTGTAGCACCCACTCCACACACTTTATAGCACACACCCACTTTAAACAAACACACTGTAGCACCCACTCCCCACACTTTATATTTATTGATGAAGGATTGCACTACAACTCGTACACCTTACTGTAAATTGTACCTAAATTGTACCTCATCCCATTTCTGCTTTGCACTATATAGTACTGTACATTAGTACACTGCATAGTATTGTATATTATATGGTAACTCAGAACATTGTACATATGTCTATACCGAACACTGTGACCTCATTTTCTTCTTCTAAACTACATGCTATACTATGTTATTTGATACTATCTTGTCTAGCACAGTCTCTGGAGCGTAACAGTAAGAAGCATTTTGTATGAAAGTATTCTGTACTTCTGTATGACAACTATTAAAGAAACTTGAAACTTGAAACTAGATAATAAAGTACTCAACCTCTACTGTCTTTAACTATGAATGAACACAACACTCTAACTTACCATCTTTAGATAATAAAGTACTCAACCTCTACCGTCTTTAACTATGAATGAACACAACACTCTAACTTACCATCTTTAGATAATAAAGTACTCAACCTCTACCGAACACAACACTCTAACTTACCATCTTTAGATAATAAAGTACTCAACCTCCACCGTCTTTAACTATGAGTGAACACAACATTCTAACCATCTTTAGATAATAAAGTACTCAACCTCTACTGTCTTTAACTATGAATGAACACAACACTAACTTACCATCTTTAGATAATAAAGTACTCAACCTCTACTGTCTTTAACTATGAATTAACACAACACTCTAACTGACCATCTTTAGATAATAAAGTACTCAACCTCTACTGTCTTTAACTATGAATGAACACAACACTCTAACTTACCATCTTTAGATAATAAAGTACTCAACCTCTACCGAACACAACACTCTAACTTACCATCTTTAGATAATAAAGTACTCAACCTCCACCGTCTTTAACTATGAGTGAACACAACATTCTAACCATCTTTAGATAATAAAGTACTCAACCTCTACTGTCTTTAACTATGAATGAACACAACACTAACTTACCATCTTTAGATAATAAAGTACTCAACCTCTACTGTCTTTAACTATGAATTAACACAACACTCTAACTGACCATCTTTAGATAATAAAGTACTCAACCTCTACTGTCTTTAACTATGAATGAACACAACACTCTAACTCACCATCTTTAGATAATAAAGTACTCAACCTCTACTGTCTTTAACTATGAATGAACACAACACTCTAACTTACCATCTTTATATAATAAAGTACTCTACCTCTACTGTCTTTAACTATTAATGTGACGACCCCCACTCTACCTGCAAATGGGGAGTCTTCTGACTCAGAGAGCATGGTGGAGTGGGTAGGTCGGTAAACCAATTACCCTCACCTGTGCAGTGCAGAGAGCGGCCTGCACCAACGGTATATATGTTCCCCTGTCTAAACCCTCTGTCTGCTTCTCCCATCTGCTTACCCCACCAAACAGGACAGGTTGTATCAGCCACCAAGTGAACCAACTTTGGGATCCTTTGTCAGTTCTGATATATACATTTGTTGTTTAATTCGATTATTATTTGTTTAGATAGGATTAAATAAACTCTTTGTTAAATTGTTATCACGTGTGTTGACTCCCTTTATATGATAACCTCTGGTTCGTCATATATGGGGGCTCAAGCCGTTTGGAGGACCTTTTGTGGCACTTAGAGGTTGATTTGTTTGTGATTTGGCCTAGTGTGGTTAAATAATTTGGTATGTGCTTGATATTTTTCTAGCATTTGGAGTTTGTAATTTGGCTGGCATTTGTGTTTTGGTTCCTGTTGGGACACTTTGTTTGAGCTCTATCTTAGTATAGAAGGGCTAATTAGGAAAGGTGATTATGCTGCTTCTTTGGACTAGTGTCTGTGGCCTGAGGGTTGCAGCTAGTATTTGTAGCCTGTTGGCTAGAAATTGTTTGTGGCCTAATTATTTGTATGCCAGTGTTGGGGAGTTAGCACGTGATTTGTTCTTGGGGGTGTTTGTTGTTTGGTATTTGGGGGAAAGTAGCAGTTTGTTAGTGCAGATTTCTTGTGGTAGGGATTTGTTACTTTGTTTTGTTTTGCTATTGCTTGTGTTGAGGCTTTGGAGTTTGATACTTTAATAATACAGTCTGTGTGTTTTAGGAACCATACATCCCCGGTTAGGCAAAGAAGGTGGGTTCCCAATAGGGGGACTTGTCTTGGTGTTTTCTTTTTTAGGCGGCTACAGACGTAGGTAGAGCCAGGCACTAGCATTGGCGCTTGTTGTCCTCTCGGGAGCACGTCTCTGGCTCAGAGGAGTGGCTGTATAACAGGTACTTTTCTGCCCAGAGAGTTTCAGTGCATTAGTACCCCCTGTATGTAGTAGCACGTTAAACCCATGTTAAACCCAGATTCGGCTCAAATAAGGGACTAAACACGTTTCGCAATTATGCCACATCAATGTGGAACGCCCTACCCAAAGCTGTAAAGGAATGTGGATCACTACCCACTTTCAAAACCTCTCTCAAGGGACACCTACGGGAGACTGCAATTCAACACTGGCCCCTGTAAATATCCTAACCCAACCCCCTCCAATGTACAGTCATTTACCTAGTATGGTTTTGTCAATAGTTCAATGTACAATTGTGTTTGTTTGTACAGTGTCTCCTCCCCCCCCCCCTCAATGTACAGTGTTACTTGTTTATACAGTGTGCCCCCCGGCCCCCCCCCCCCCCAACCACCTCCAATGTAAATTACCCAGTATGGTTGTCAATATCCCAATGTACCCAACCCCCCCCACCCAACCTCCTCCAATGTACAGTTTCTACGTCAAATGTATATACTCCCTTTTATTGACTCCTTCTGTATCACAAACAGTACTGTATTTGCAAATCTGGTATGTCATAAATGTATAGATGTAGCAGTACTGACTATCTGTATGTCATGTATGTCATATATGTCTATATGAATTGAAAATGGGGGACCCTGATGGAAACAAGACAAACGTCTTTCTCAGGTCTGCATCCCCTTAACAATTGTATGTATTGAGCCGTACTGTATTGTACCCATTCTGCAATCTGTTAAATAAAGTTTTCATTCATTCATTCATCACGAAGATTGAGCTTTTGAGGTAGTTAGTGTTGTAATACAGTACTTTTACCTTACCACTAGATGGCACTAACAGTCAATACCACCTCTGCTTGTAAACAGATATTTAGTACTTCCTGTTCATGCTGTATGTTGTGTCTCAGTATGGTGTATGGTGCAACAAGCGAATAAAGCTCTGGAAATATACAACAGGTTATGGGCCCAGAACATCGCTAAGAAGCTACACAGAGTTTTGTGTGAGATGAACAGTGTTGTGGGATTTCACAATGGATGACAAGCTGTTTATTGACCGGCTGAGCGGACCAGAGAACTGGGCAACATGGACGTTTCAGATGGAGCACTTGCTAAAAGCTAAAGGACTATGGGGTATGCTAATTGAGACGGATACATTAGCTGCAGATGCTAATGCTCAAGCACGGGCTGAATTTGATAAACGGAGAGAGAAGGCATTCTCTATGTTAGTGCTGAATGTAAGTACACCCCAGTTGTACCTGATAACAAGCTGCCAGACTCCCAAAGAGGCGTGGACCACGCTGAAAGGCCATTTTGAGAGAGATACTTTGGCAAATAAACTGTTTCTGAAGAAAAAGTTTTTTCGATGTGAAATGAAGGAAGGAGATGGTTTAACTGAACATTTAAAATGGATGAAGGAGCTGACTGACCAGCTATCAGAAATAGGAGCTGTAATTGAAGAGGAAGACCAAATTGTAACACTGTTGGGTAGTTTGCCACCATGTTATGCTACAATTGTCACTGCACTAGAAACAAAGATTGACAGTCTGACACTGCAGTTTGTTCAGCAATCATTAACAAATGAAGAGCAAAAGCAAGTGAATGCTAATGTTAACTCAAGTAGTGCTACATCAGATGGTGCATCAGTCATGTCTTCACGATTTTGAGGAAATGTGCAGAATAACTCCAGTGGTGGTCAGTCAATGGGAGTAGAAAGAGCAAGCACATGGAGATGCTACAAGTGTGGAAAAGAAGGACATATTAAGCATGACTGTCCAAGCTTGAAATACAAAACTAAGAAGAAAACCCACAAGGTCAAAAACATGATGTATTACGATGATGAAGATTCATCTGAAAGTGCCTTTGTCGCCAGAGAGGCAACCCCAACTGACAGACCACAACATGTTGAGTGGTTAATTGATTCTGGAGCATCAAAGCACATGACATGTGATCAAAAAATTCTTCAAGGATACCAGCAATTCTCAAAATCACAGTCTGTGAGACTCTGTGACGGCAGGGTGGTTGAAGCCCTAGGAATTGGACATGTCAACATGAAAATGACTTTTAAATCAATTGATGTAAAAAATGTCACAATGTATGACGTGCTGTATGTTCCAAAGCTATCTGGAATCTATTCTCAGTGGGAGCTGCTACCAAGAAAGGAAATACAGTGCAGTTCAGGAAGTCTCGCTGCTGCATACGTGGAAAAGATAGAACTCTTCATGGAATGGGAACACAAAGAGCTGACGGGCTCTATCAGCTGGATGTTGAAGGAAGTTCATCTGTCTGTCATAGTGCATCAGTAGCAGCCAGCCTGTGGCACCAGCGCCTTGGTCACACCACCAAGCTGAAGGAACTAAAATATCTGGTGAATGGAGTGGACTTCTCTGCAGAGAAAGAGGTTCCCTTCTGTGAAGGATGTGTGGAAGGCAAGCTGGCTAAAAAGCCATACAAGTCGATTGGAGGAATCCGTTCCAAACGCAAGATGCAGCTGATTCACAGTGATGTCTGTGGTCCCATGCAGACTGAATCTGTAAGTGGAGCAAAATATTTTGTGTCTTTCATTGATGATTACTCTAGATGCTGCAAGGTATACTTTCTGAAACAGAAGAATGAGGTGTTACACAAATTCAAGGAATTTGAGAAAACATTCTCAAATGAGTGTGGGCAGAGTGTGAGAACAGACAATGGTGGCGAGTACACATCAAAGGAGTTTCAAGAATATTTGAAAGCTCAAGGCATCCACCATGAAATGACTGTACCTCACTCAATCAATAAAAATGGACATCAAATATGGGGTCCCCCAGGGGTCAATTCTAGGGCCTTTACTATTTATTCTCTATATAAATGACGTCAACTCATCTGAACTTCTGCACAAAGTAATATTCGCTGATGACACTAATTTGTTTCTGTCACATAAAAATCCACTCGAGCTACAAGATCTACTCAACACAGAACTACAAAAAGTGGACACCTGGTTTAAATGCAACAAATTATCACTAAATCTCAGCAAAACAAACTTCATTGTCTTCCACTCCAATTGGATGCGCACACATCACATGTGCATAAAAATTAATGGAAAGGAGCTGTCAAGAGTGGTGTCCACAAAATTCCTGGGGTCATCATCGATGAGTCACTCAACTTCAAATGCCACATAAAATATCTACAAACAAAACTGTCCAAATATGTTGTCTTATTCTGCAAAATACGTCATTTTCTTCCCTTGCCTGCCCTTCTCACTTTATACAAAACCCTGTATGAACCCCTCATTAATTACTGTAATGTCATATGGTGCAACACATACCCCAGCCATCTCAAGAAACTAGAAAGCTTACAAAAGAGGGTACTACGAGTGCTGTCATGGTCCAGGTTTAGAGCGCCCTCAAAGCCTCTGTTCCATCGCTTTGGTCTCCTGAGGCTCGCTGAATTTAACATTCATCAAAACGCATCAATTATGTATCAAGTTGTCAACAACATGAATCACAGACTGTCTGAGCTTGTCCCAGTCTGTCAACCACTGCACATCCACAACACAAGAAATAAACATCTTATATTTGGCAAGAGGAGAAGGCTAAATTGTGCTAGCCTAAGCATAGCATGCAGGGGTCCACAGATCTGGAACAAGCTTGACGAAAATCTAAAAATGACTAAAACCTTTAAAACCTTCAAAAATCACTGAAAGAGGAACTGCTTAATTCATATCTCTCATTAAAATTATAAGTTAGGAATACAATTGTCTGTATTATGTATCTCTGTTATATGTCAGTTAGTAGGTAGGTGTGTAAACCTACCCACGCTGTAATTGTTTTGTTTTGTTTTGTTTTTTGTTTATTGTTTTGTTGTTTATATTCTGTTTGTATCTGTGTCCAGGCTCCCTCCAAAAGCTTTAAATAGCTTCTTGGGAGACCTGGCACATGCACACAATTTGCAACATTGTTATCACATGAGGATACTCACATGTAATGTATCGTGTGTGTGTGTGTAAATAAATTCATTCATTCATTCATTCACCACAGCAAAATGATGTTGCAGAAAGAAAAAATAGGACATTAGTTGAAGCAGCTAGAAGCATGCTGTCACATGCTAAGTTACCGAAGATGTACTGGGCAGAGGCTGTAGCCACCGCAGCTTACATACAGAACAGGCTGCCCACATCTGTCCTGAAGCAAGAGACTCCCTATGAGAGATGGTATGGAAAGAAACCTGACATGAGTCACATGAAGGTGTTTGGCTGTGTTGCTTATGCACATATCCCAGATTCAGAGAGAAGGAAACTGGACAAAAAGGCTGTGAAGCTTCGTTTTGTGGGATATGCAAACAATGCCAAGGGTTATCGCCTGTATGATGAAGAGAAAAGGAGAATTCTAATCCGTCGAGATGTCATCTTTGATGAATCAAACTTCAACTGTAAACAGGAAGTAAAGAGCGAGATGACGATTAAAACAGGTGAGAGTGAAACACGAGAAGTGAAGAACGAAATAACCATTAAAACAGAGGAGTGTGAAACACAAGATGATGAGGTCGAATCAGAAATGCTCCAAGGAGATATGGATATGATGACTTTGCTGATACAGTGACTGTTGATCATCATGCCAATATGTGTTGTGTGACAGAGCCAATCACGCTGAAAGAAGCAATGGTGAGTCCTAATGCAAAGGAATGGCAGGAGGCGGCTGATTTGGAATATGAGTCGCTGCTGGAAAATGAGACATGGGACTTAGTGGATTTACCAAGAGAAAGAAAGACAGTAGGAACAAGATGGGTGTTCAAAGTCAAGCATCACAGTGATGGACGAGTGGAGAGATACAAATGCAGACTCGTCGCCAAGGGCTACTCACAGTTGTATGGTGCTGACTATGATGAAACGTTTTCACCTGTGGTACGATTCAGCTCTATTCATACACTACTGTCCTTTGCTATTCAAAACAATCTACAGGTGCACCAGATGGACGTCGTAACTGCATTCCTTAATGGACACCTGGAAGAGGAAATCTACATGGAGCAACCAGAGGGCTACATCAAACCAGGGGAGGAACACCTGGTATGCAAACTGAAAAAATCGATCTATGGACTGAATCAGTCTCCTCGCTGCTGGAGCAAGGCTTTCACACAGTTCATGATGGAAATTGGATTCAAACAGAGCACATCAGACCCCTGTGTGTTTGGGAGATCAAGACAACAGCTTGAAATACTCACAGTTTACGTTGATGATCTCATTCTGATAACGGAGTCGACTGAGAGCATGAACGAGCTGAAAATGGCTCTCAAAGAGCGCTACAAGATGAAAGACATGGGTGAGCTCTCCTATATCCTGGGCATCTCAGTGATCCGAAATAAGAACAGTGTATTTCTTCATCAGAAGCAGTACATTGAAACCATACTTCAGAAATATGGAATGGATAATGCAAATCCTGTAGCAACTCCTGCTGATGGCAATGTCAAATTGAGGAAAAGTGATGGTGTCAGTAAGCCAGTGCACCAACATACCTATCAGTCAATGGTAGGAAGTCTGCTGTATGCTGCAATGGCCACACGACCAGACATAGCTCAAGCAGTGAGTGCTGTGTCAAAGTTCAATGCAAATCCTGATGCTTCACATCTGACTGCTGTGAAGATGATACTTCGATACTTGAAAGGGACAGTGAACCTTGCTCTCAAGTATGAGCAGTCAGACTCTGGAGCTTTGATTGGATTCTCAGATGCTGACTGGGCTGGTGATCAGGATGACCGCCGCTCAACAACAGGCAACATCTTTCTACTGTGTGGAGGAGCGGTGAGTTGGCTTACCAAGAAACAGGCAACAGTTGCACTTTCAACAGCAGAAGCTGAATACATCGCACTCAGTCAAGCTGCTCAAGAAGGTGTCTGGCTGAGACGACTACTGAGCGATCTCGGAGTAGAAGCTATGTCCACAGTGATCCTGGAAGACAACCAAGGAGCCATCGCAATTGCGAAGAATCCCGTGAACCACTCCAGGACAAAACACATAGACATTCGCTACCACTACATCCGTGAATGTGTGCAGAATGGGCAAATAGAACTGCAATATTGTCCAACAAATGACATGAAAACAGACATCTTTACCAAGCCACTGACTAAACAGAAGTTTGAGTACCTTAGGGGAGAGATTGGACTTTTTCCTATTTAAATAGAGTGGTTATTTGTGCTTGACAGGTGAACGCAGAACGCTGCCTGGTCAAAGCAAGTCTGAAAAAATCGATCTATGGACTGAAGCAGTCTCCTCGCTGCTGGTGGTGCAACAAGCGAATAAAGCTCTGGAAATATACAACAGTTAGTTAGTTAGTTAGTTAGTTAGTTAGTTAGTTAGTTAGTTAGTTAGTTAGGCCCTGTAGCTAGTCAGGGGGGGAGGTTTCATTTGATCAGACTGTTTGTTTTTTAATGGTATTCACGCTTCATTGTCCCACCATAGGTTTTGTTTGTTTTGTAGGCCTGTGTCGTATGGCACTTTGTTTGTGAGTGTGGCTCACTTTGTTAAGGCCAATAGTGCACTATGGCACTCAGTTTTGAGCGGCAGAAGGAAATTCTGCTACTACAGTACAGCCAACAGTTCGCTTTGGAGGAGAGTAAGCTAAAGGCTGAGCTTGCCAAGTTGGCTTTACAGGAGGCAAAGCACAGACAAGAGTTCGCTTTGGAGGAGATTAGGCAAAAGGCTGAGCTTGCCGAAATAGATCTGCAGCATAGGGAGCTAGATTTATTGTTTTCTCCTCGACCGCCGTTGTCTGTGTTCCCTGTTTCTGTGCCTAACATTTCTCTCATTTCAGGTTTGGGAAGTGGTGTTATGCAGAGAGGTGTGCACGCTGGGTTGCCTGTTGATGGTGTGGACATCGAACTGGGTAACAGTCTTGCTGAGGTGCGGGTGTGGGCGGAGGGGCCTCTCCCAAGTGTAGTCACACAAGACTCTCCTAGTCCAGACTCGCAAGACTCTCCTAGTCCAGTCACCCAAGACTCTCCTAGTCCAGACTCACAAGACTCTCTTAGTCCAGACTCACATGACTCTCCTAGTCCAGACTCACAAGACTCTCCTAGTCCAGACTCGCCAGACTCTCCTAGTCCAGTCTCTCAAGACTCTCCTAGTGCTATGTTTGACGATGTTTGTATTTGTGTGTGCTCCTCTGGTGTGCAACTCTTGTTTTGCCTGGTTTGTCTGTTCCCCACTCCCTACTGTCTCCTGCTCTCTTAGACTGCATCCTAGGGCCCTATGTTGCTGAGAGCGGAGGCAGGATGGTGGGGGGAATGGGTGAAGGGTAAAACTATGTTGATTTTGATTTGAATTTGGGAAAAAGTATTATTGTTACATTTGGGATTTGGGTTAGCTTGTTTGTAAATAAAAATATAATTTGGTAATAGGGTAGAACCCTTATCTTTAGGGGGAGGGTGTGACGACCCCCACTCTACCTGCAAATGGGGAGTCTTCTGACTCAGAGAGCATGGTGGAGTGGGTAGGTTGTTAACCCAATTACCCTCACCTGTGCAGTGCAGAGAGCGGCCTGCACCAACGGTATATATGTTCCCCTGTCTAAACCCTCTGTCTGCTTCTCCCATCTGCTTACCCCACCAAACAGGACAGGTTGTATCAGCCACCAAGTGAACCAACTTTGGGATCCTTTGTCAGTTCTGATATATACCTTTGTTGTTTAATTCGATTATTATTTGTTTAGATAGGATTAAATAAACTCTTTGTTAAATTGTTATCACGTGTGTTGACTCCCTTTATATGATAACCTCTGGTTCGTCATAATGAATGAACACAACACTCTAACTCACCATCTTTAGATGATAAAGTACTCAACCTCTACTGTCTTTAACTATGAATGAACACAACACTCTAACTTACCATCTTTAGATAATAAAGTACTCAACCTCTATCGTCTTTAACTATGAATTAACACAACACTCTAACTTACCATCTTTAGATAATAAAGTACTCAACCTCTACTGTCTTTAACTATGAATTAACACAACATTAATTGGGGATGGGAACAGAGACCCGGAGAGTGGGGCTGGACCCGGGGACCGAGGCCCGACGAGGGGGGGTGGGGATGGGAACAGAGGCCCGGAGAGGGGAGGCGGGGAGAGAAACAGGGAGCCGGTCAGGGAGCCAGGGACCGAGGGTAAGGACCCCGGAGCAGGATCCCGGACGAGAGACTGTTGTGGCTGAGTAGTCGTTAACACAGCAGGAGACGTTATTTCCAGTTTCAACAAGCAATTTATTTAAGGAAAGAAGGTTTAACAGAAGAGCTATGGATCAGCAGACGGTCACCACAGCTGAAGAAAAAAACACTCTAACCTCCCAACCCCCGTGCCCCCCAGATAATACCTTCCCAGCCCTGCCCCAACATGACAGATATGATGACGTGACATATTATATCAGATATGACATGACGTACATTAAGATGACACATAGATTTAACATCGAAGAGAGATAAAGCTGGAGTCTGGAGTCAAGATTAAAGCAGAAAAGAACAAGATGTGATGTACAAGATTAAAGCAGAAAAGAACAAGATGTGATGTACTCGAAATGTCTATCTGTCCCTATCTATCCTATACTTGAAGTTGTTTTAAGAACATCAGCCGGACTGTCGCCCTAGTGTCTTTGAGCACTGCTAGTTGACCTATATTAAACTAGTCCACCCCATATACAAATTTTCCACAACATTCCCCCATTTGGGGCTATCCCTAGTCCCACCCAAATCATATAACCAAGAAAATGTGAACATCTAACTAAACGAGAAACCATATTTATATAATAAAAGTTGAAATGCCTAATCTAAACAAGAAACCTAGCCATATAATAAATTCTAAATGTCAAAACAAGAGTAATAATAAAACATCAACAAAATACCCCAACTTATAATCCTAACCTGACAGACAAATCCCCCCAACCTCGACCGCTTACCAAATGAGCCACAGTTCCGGCCGGAAACCGCGACTCTCATCAGGGAAAGGAGAAGTTGACCGTCAGAACTAAACATAGAACATTCCTCCCCAAAAAAAATGACATTGTCTCTTCCATAACATTGAGTCCTAGTGTCCATCGCTCAGCCCCCCTTCCATGCCCACGCCATAGTCTCTTCACCGTATTGCCAAAAGTCACATTTTGCCAATACAGCAACCACCACGCCACACCTCCAGTCCCCGTAGAAACATGTCCCCATGCCGGGACGGGAGGCGCTGATCCCGACCTCACAACGTGTCCCCCCCATCTTCACACCTCCAGTCCTGTACGCTTATAGCTTATCCGCAACAGTAAGTTACTTCCGGGGTAGGCCTGATTGGCCCCGACAGGCACGTGACGCGCAACTTTCTCTGCCGCGCGGCACGCTCCACGGAGCGGAGCGGCAGAGCTTGCGGAATTACGTAACCGTCCAAATCAGCCATGACTTTCATTCGGCGCTTCAGCTCACCTGGCAGAGCGGCGGTCCTGCGATCCTGCAGTCCGTTGTTGACGAGTTCGAATCCCATCAAATCTTTTTTTTTTAACGTGATTTTTTTTTAACGTGTATTCTTTCGCCGGTTAAGGTTAGGCATGGTTAAGGTTAAGGTTAAGGTTAGGCATTGTTTCGGAGTTGGTTAAGGTTAGAACGGTTAAGTTTAGGCGCTGTTAAGGAGCTGGTTAAGGTTAGAGTTTGTGTTAGAGAATGGCAATATTCTTTCTATGGTTAAGGTTAGGCATGGTTAAGGTTAAGGTTAAGGTTAGGCATTGTTTCGGAGTTGGTTAAGGTTAGAACGGTTAAGTTTAGGCGCTGTTAAGGAGCTGGTTAAGGTTAGAGTTTGTGTTAGAGAATGGCAATAGACAGCCTATTTCCGCGCGACAGCTCTCAGCAGCCTCGTTGCGCGTCCTGAGTTTGCCGCGTCACGTGCCTGTCGGGGCCAATCAGGCCTACCCCGGAAGTAACTTACTGTTGCGGAACAGGTACAAGCATCCTGTACAAACATGTCACGACATGCCAGGACGGGAGGTGCCCATCTTGCCCACTGCGTCAGCCCCCCCCTTTGTCCCTTCAGTCCCCAGAACCGATCCCCAGAACACTTCTTCTCAATGCTTCCTCAGGCTCAGAACCGACACTCCGTACCATTCCATACCGATGCCCCTTCCCATTCCGGTTTGACCAGGACCATGAGTAAAATAAACCAAAATAATAAAAAATAAACCATCACTCAGACCATCCCCCGTCACTCTTAAAGGAAAGAACCAATAAAAAATGTCTTCAAAAAAACCTTACATGTTGTTTTCTATTTCCCCTTTTTTTTTTTTTTTTTTTTTTTTCTCTTTTTTTCCTCTTTTTTTTTTTTTTTTTTTTTTGAAGTAAAAGGAATAAAACAAACAAAACTGAACCAAACAAAAAGAAAATGTCCCTTCCTCACCATACGCCTAGTCAAAGGAATAAAACAAACAAAACTTGAACCAAACAAAAAGAAAATGTCCATACGCCTAGTCAAAGGAATAAAACAAACAAAACTTGAACCAAACAAAAAGAAAATGTCCCTTCCTCACCATACGCCTAGTCAAAGGAATAAAACAAACAAAACTTGAACCAAACAAAAAGAAAATGTCCCTTCCTCACCATATGCCTAGTCAAAGGAATAAAACAAACAAAACTGAACCAAACAAAAAGAAAATGTCCCTTCCTCACCATACGCCTAGTCAAAGGAATAAAACAAACAAAACTGAACCAAACAAAAAGAAAATGTCCCTTCCTCACCATACCCCTAATCCTCTATCCCCTCGTCTCCCTTTAAGGCAGCATAGAGCTGAGGGCATGGCCCGATTGGTGGCTCAATCTCTTTCTGCCCCACCATCAGCATTTGGCTCGTTACGTGTGAAGTTACCAGCCTACCCAAGAGAGGCATACCACAACAGAAAAGGAGAACCAATATCAACCCTGCCACCCCAATGGATATCCCCGTCTGCATCATTATGCTTCCCCACTGTCCCAATCCTTCAAACACCCCACTCCCCCACCATTCTTCATTCCGGCCAGAATTCTCCCTCAACTCCTCCCTCAAATCCTTCAGCTTAGCCATGGCCTCGGAGAACTTTCCCCCTGGCCCCACATTCGTTGGAATGAATGTGCAGCAGTACTGTCCAAACATGGAACAGACTCCACCCTTCTCCGCCATTAACCAGTTCAGAGCCTGTCTATTCTGCCACGCCACCGTACTGGTCGCGTGCATCTGGTCCCCCATTGCATCCAACGCCTCCTCGGTGTAGTTGAGATACCGCTGCTGATTGTAAAACAAATAGTTGATCCACCCTGTGTTCTTATTGACCGATATCCATGGCAGAATAGACTCAAACCCTGCCGCAATCTCATTCTTAGCCATGAACTCGGCTGGAATGCCCCTTGGCTGTCCTATGCTGTCCAAATACACCCTTGGGTCTGCCTTGTAGCTACGCTTTGTTCGAGAGATAGGAGACTCAGAAGGTCCTTCCGTCACTGATAATGGTAGGACCACCATTGGCATGATCGCCTGAACCCGAGCACATCTACCTGACCAATCTAAAGGAAGTGTATTCCTCAACCTCCTACCGCCGCAGAGCCAGTATTGGTCCGGCAGTGCTATATCCTGGACATGAAAAGAGCAAGCTACAGGCCGTGGGTTGGTATCCACTCCCTTCAACACGACCCCGTGTCCACACTTTCCTTCTTTCGTGCAGTTAGTCGTGATGCTCCAAATAGTAGTGCACCGCCCCTCTGCCACCTCCCCTACGTCCCGGGTCCCCTCCTTTTGCAAGCACTCAAAATCCTTGGTCAGCCATAGTTTGACACCTCTGGGTATTGGCAACCCCGTCGCTACCCCCTGCACACGTACATCCAATTTCCTACAACGTTCCCGCATAGTGACATCCTTGAAATCCGTGAGGTTTCCTGCCGCCTTAAAACGACTAGAGCCGAGAAACCCCAAACACTCTGCCTCGCACCAAGGGCGACTATTATGGGGCCCCTCCCATGCCTCTGCATCCCTGTCACACTGAGCCCAACTGAACTTCGTGCCCTTCACCAGCAGCCTATCCGGACGTGCCTTGGAGCAGACATAACAATCCTCTATCTGATTCTGCGCGCTCGTGTACTGGACCCACTTAAACCACTCATTCCCTAAAGCCGCCCTATACATAGGGTCAGCCTCCGGGTCTTCCTCGTCATAGTCATAGTCGCCCCCATCTTGTTCCCCGGGAGGAAGCAAACCCCTCAACTTGGCCCAGAGTGAGCCCACTGAGTCCCTCAACGTTCCGGCTGTCATCTGGAACATATCCTGTACCCCCACCTCTTCCGACTCAGTGTCCTTGACCTCCCTTTTTCCCCTCACCCCTGTCCCCTGTGCTTGGTTCGGGACAGGCTCAACCCTCCTTTCTACCCCCACCGCAGTTGCGTCGTAGAACATGTTACACCCTTTCTCATCAAACCTTCCTCTAGCCAAGGGCATACCATTGGGCCATCAGTTCATCAGTGCCTTGAACTTTGGCATCCACACTCGGATGGGTCTATCTATCGCACAGGAATCATCAAAACAACCCACGGGCAGGACAAACCCAACCTCGCTTCGCCCCCCAGGAGGCTGACATTCGGGCACCTGAATAGTCGCATGTATACCCCACTCCCCGTTGGTGGAACGTAGATGGAGCATACCCTCCCCTCCTTCTACGTCGAAGAATAGCGATGCCTGGAAAGTACAAATGTTGCTAGTTGGCTGGGGCGGGAGCGCACTCACTATGGCTGCGAGAACACAATCCTCTAAGCCGTAGGACCGTCCTGCATCCTGAGCGACGTATGGTACATATGCTGACGGTATGTGATACAGCCTCTGCTCCTGATGATCGTTAACCTTCCTCCATACCCCCCTTTCTTCCTGTCTCAACTCGGAAGATACTAGACCATAGCCCGAGGCGCCATACGTTGACATCCACGCGCCCTCGTCGCGCATAGGGGAACATACACCTCTCCTGCATGCCAAACCGAAACTCACAACTGGGTAATCCCCGCTCCGCAGCATGCAAGGGCCCCTCGTCGCCTTGGCCCTGGCCATAAAGTCCTGCCTGTCTTCTGGCGTAACCTCCCATGTCGTCATTCCCTCAGTTGCAACTATCTTCACCCCCACTGTCCATGTCAACAACGCCCCGGTGTATACATTCTTGGCCAGGAGCCATACTGCTATCGCACAGAGCTCTTTCCCCACCACTAGGGGGTCCTGTACCATGCCAACTGGAGGATCAGGCCGCCGCCACTCCGCTGAAACTGGGACCGCCCATTTATTCAACTGTATTGCGCAAATGGAGACGTCAGCTCTCCCGTCCACGTCTACTACCTCCGTCAATGTAGCGTTGGCATATGCACGCACTATATGCCTCTCAGGACGGTCTATGCGCACCGTGCATTCAGCGGCCCAACATGAAACGGATCTTAAGTAGTATTTAGAGGCAGATGGTAGCGAGCAGAACTTCGTTGCCTCTTTTAGCGTCGCCGTCCACCGTCCCACCTCTAAACTCAATCTCATTGTGTTACGCTCTGCACTCCAATGGATGATGATTACACACATATTGTGATACTGCTGAGGGCGTATTGCTGACACCAACATTGACACCGCACATTTCACAACCCGATACTCGTTAGTATAGTGGTAAGTATCCCCGCCTGTAACGGGGGAATGGTCAAAATCAAAAACATGCCCTTGCGGTCCTCCGGGAAACACCCCTTTTGGTTGTAGTCTTATCTTCTCCCCCCCTTCCTCGATGGGGGGCAGAGGGGGCGCCTGATTCTGAGCCTGGTCATGAAAGCCTGCCGGTACTTGAGCCTGAGCGGGACCCCGTGGGACTCTTACCCACTCAAACCCGTCATCCTCAAGGACGGGTCGACCGTGACGGTTCTCAATGACGTCGTTGCCCCCAACCGACCGTCCGCACACTGCTGCCAACATCTGCGGGAGCATCAGCAGGCACTGCACCTTCCAATTGCCGTCTCGGGCCCTCCATGTCGGGTTCTGCATAACTGCGATCGATTGTATCCCCCAAGAGGTAGCCGCTGGCCTTTATGCAGTGATTGAAGTGGAACCAGGTCGCTGATCCTTTGACCTGGACTGCCGTCCCAGTTGATCGGATCACCTCGTACGGGCCCTCTCTCCGGGGTGATGACCACTTTCTCTTGTGGACCTTTACGAAGACCAAGTCCCCAGGGATCAGCCTCGGTTTGGTGGCTTCCTTCTCCGCCTCCTTCACCCCCCTTTTCTCCTTTCTCTGCTCCTGTCGAAACACAGCTTCATGTATTTTAGTCACTTGCTGAAGATATTTTTTCAGATCTTGCTCAAAAATATCTAATGCCGGGCCCCTAGCCAGGTGTCTAAATGGCGGTGCTGGCATGCTGCGGCCTGTAAGCATTTCATGCGGTGTTAGCTGTGTTTGGCGGTTTACGCTGCTTCTAATAGCCATCAGAGCAAGCGGCAAAGCATCAATCCAGTTAAGCTTAGTTTGCATACAGATTTTCAACAGTTTGTTTTTAATGACCAGATTGGCCCTTTCCACCTTTCCCTGCGACCCGGGACTATAGACACAGGAAAGGCGCTGTCTTATACCTAATTTCTGCATCAGCCCTTTAACCACCTTGTCGATGAACTCGCGGCCATTATCGCTTTGTAATATCGTGGGAATTCCAAATCTCGGAACGACCTCGCGACACAGGAACTTGATCACTGTGTCCGCGTTCTTGTGTTTAGATGGAATGGCCTCAATCCAGCGACTAAAGCAGTCCTCTACTACCAGGAGGTATCGTTTGCCCTGCACTGGCGTTATCATATCCGTGTAGTCCATAATCAGGTGTCTGAATGGTCCCTCAGGGAGGGGTGTGTAAGCCGCCACTGTCGGTACTCCTTTGCGCACATTGCCCTGTAAGCATGTTAAACACCTGGCTAGTGTAACGTCAATTTGTGCCTGGAGCTTTGGGGACCAAAATCCCATTTTCGTGATTCGTCTCAGGGTCTCTGCTCTTGCACAGTGATCAACACCATGAGCCTCAGGTATCACCAAGGACAGAAAATCGATGGAGGCGACTATCAAACCGTTATGACTCCTCCACAGACCATCTGCCCCCCTTACAGCCCCCCTCTCCGTCCACGACTGTTTCTCGGCCTGCGTGGCTGAGTCCTGAAGATCACTCAAATTATCCTCAGTTACCTCAGTCGTCAGTTCGGCCGCAAACATCAGAACAGCCGTGGACGGCACCGCAGCCGCCGCCTTTGCGGCCTCGTCCGCCGCGTTGTTTCCCGTCGTCACAAAGGACAGGTCTTTTCTGTGTGCCTGGCACTTTAGGATAGCAATGCTTTTGGGCAACTTTACAGCCTGAATAAGCGCCACAACCTGCTTGTGGTGAAGGATCGGTGAGCCGTCCGATTTCTTAAAGCCTCTTGCCTTCCAAATGGCCGCGAATAGGTGGCATACGCCGTGCGCATAAGCAGAGTCTGTAAAGATGTTAACCGTGCGATCTTTAGCTATTATGCATGCTTCTGTTAGTGCTATTAGTTCTGCAAGCTGGGCCGAACATGGTTGCATGCATTGTCCGGCCTTTCTTGTTAGTGTTTCTCCGGTAGGTTTGCACTGTACGACGGCGTATCCTGACCTTAAATTTTCCCCCTCCCGATAGCAGGACCCATCCACAAAAAGTGAGAGTTCTGCTATCGCGAGCGGGTCGACTCCCAAATCAGGACGGAGTTTCACGAAAGCCTGTACCTCCACCTCGCACTCATGCGGTTGACCCTTGCTCGGGAGTGGTACCAGATCCGCCGGGTTACTGCCGTGGCATGTTTTTATCGTAGCGTCCGAGTACTGCAGGAGCCTCATGTAAGCCTGTTGCCGTTGGCTGGTCAGAACAAATTTGCCTCTTTCAATCAAGTTTGCCAATTTGTGATGTGTCCAAATGCAAATGTCATATCCCATTGTCACGGCCGTTGCTTTCTCATACATCAAATGTGCTGCGGCCAAGGCCTGATAGCAAGGTGGCAGACCCTGCTCTACCGGCGAAAGAGCTCTAGAGTAATATGCTATCGGTTGTTTTTTCTCACTCCCCCCCTGTGTTTGAGTCAGGACAGCTGTCGCATGCTGCGCTCTATGTGAGACGAATAGGTGGAAACACTTCTCATAATCCGGCAGCGCCAGGGCAGGGGCCTGTAACAACAGACGCTTAATGTTTATGAACGCGTCCTCCCCCTCCTCGGTCCATGTCAAGGGAGCGCGAAGCTTGTCTGTACCCGCCTCTTTTATCATCATCCTCAACGGCGCTGTCGCTATCGTATAGTCCGCCACCCACTCAGAGCTGTACCCAGTCATCCCTAAAAACATCATCATTTGTCGGACCATCAACGGCCTAGGTGCCTTGGATACAGCTTCGAGCTGCGTGGGTGAGATGTTTTTTATGCCCTTTTGAATGACGCGAGACAAGTACTCAACTTTTGGCTGGCAGTACTGCAGTTTTGAACGGGATGCCTTGTGGCCTCCCATGGCCAATCCTCTCAAAACTTTGATGGAGTCCTCATGGCACTGCTGACGTGTATCCGAGCAGATTAGAATGTCATCTGCATACAGTAAGACCGTGCTGAGTAGTGTGTCGCACACTCCTTGCAGGTCTTCCTTGAGCGCCTTCGAGAAATAATGTGGCGAGTGCGCGAACCCTTGTGGCAGCCGGGTGTAAGAGTATTGTTTCCCCCTGTGGGTAAAAGCAAACAGATACTGAGACTCTTTTTCCAATGGAACACTGAAGAATGCCTGCGTGAGATCAATGACCGTATAGTACTGCGAGCTACTCGGGATGTTTGTCAGGAGTGTGTGTGGATTAGCGACTTCCGCCTCTGGTCCAGACACCACGTCGTTCACCGCCCTCAAATCGTGTACCAGTCTGTACCTAGCCCTGTCCGCCTTTAGCACTGGGTGGATAGGTGTATTACATCTGGATTCGAAAGGGACGAGCACTCCTGCCTTTAACAGTCCCTCAATCTGATGTGATATAGCTTCCTCCGACTCTGGCTTCATTGTATATTGTCTGATAAAGGGTGGTCTACAACCCTTCTTTAACCTGACCTTCACTGGCTGTGCCGACAATATTAGACCCACATCTGTGTCGTGTTTTGACCACAACTGTTCTGGGGTGCGCGCCAACATGTCCTGTTCCAGCAAAGCGTCCGCCTCTGGAATAACGCAAGGGTCTCCTGGTAATCTGATTACTTGCGGTTTTGCCAAAACCGAAAAGGAAATCATTATTTTTATGAAACTCCCATCTGCGCTGTTCCAAATTAGCGGAGATTCCGTGGAGACCCACCTTTGAGTCTCGGATTCCTGTATCATTGAACCTAGATGTTCGGATTCGTAACCAGGATTTATTCTCAGAGTGATGTGTGGGGCGGCGTCTCTTAGTCTATGTTGTTCCCGTAGATACTTACTTGTGTTAACCCTCAACGCCGCGCCCTGTCTCCCTACAATTACCGTAGATGAGTTAATCTGCACCTGCTCGGGCTGTCCCTGCAACCATGCCTTGTTCCTAATTAGGTCACTATCCGTCAAATACTGTAGTGTGCAATGTGCCTCCATGTTTGTTTGTCTAGACTGAGGCAGTTGGGCCTTCAGAAATGGCTCCCAGGGGTCACAGACCCTTTGCAGCTCTGCATCTATGTTGCCCAGCCAGAACACAGTGGCCTCTTTTTCCCCCGTCCCTTGTAACATCATTTGGTACACGTCTTGTTCAATTTGAATCCCCTCAGGCGTACATAGGATTTTACAGCCTAGTTTACACATTGCATCTCGTCCCAAGAGATTGCGCGGGGTGCTGTCCGAAATTAATACAGGTATTGTTATGGTCTTGTTGTTAAACGTCATAGAGATTGGATCTGACGTGGGTATTAGTTGTGTTTTTCCCGAGAATCCGACCGTCCGAACATACTGTCCAGACTGGGGTAAGTGAGCGGCGTATTTTTGCTTTATGCAGGAAAAACCTGCTCCAGTGTCTGCCATCATCTCTGTTAATTTGCCCTCCACTAGGACCTGCAGAATAGGTTCTTGCTCAGCTCCCTTGGAAACCACAATCATTTGATTTCCCCCTGTCGCATTCTCTGGGCACCCCTAGTAATTACCCCCCTGGTTTCGGGGCCCTCTTGTCTCCCCCTGATTGTAGGGCTCTTGTGACTCCCCCTGGCGCACGGGTCTTCCATACTCCGAGCCGGGACGGTATGGTTGCCCACATCTCATTTCCCTGTGTCCCTGCATGCCGCAGTTCCAACAGTGGAAACGGGAAAACTGTTGTTCGTTCCCCGGTCCCTGTGTAATCCGTGGGCCTGATTGCCCATTCCCTGCCTGCCGCCTGGGCGCCTGGTTCTGTGAACTATAGCCATAGCTTCTCACTACCTGAGGTGCAGGCGGGGGTCCCTGGTCCTGCATGGGTGGAGAGGTAGCAGATGACACCATTACTGCCTGCAGCCTCCTTTGGGGCTGCAGTTGTTTCTGAGTTAACTTCCTTGCGTCATTTCTATCCTGATCCCTGACTTTCTGCTCCTGAGCCCTTTGCTTCTCCACACTATGTGTCACATGTGCACAGAACAAAGGATAAGTCATGTCCATTAACCCCACCACGTCTTCCAGTCTATTCTTAACCACCTCTGGAAGCCCTCTCATAACACTTTCTCTAAACATCGCTCTCTGCAACGGGTCAATTTCTGGGTTGTGTCCTAGCTCACCTCTCCACTCCTTCAGTACTTTGTTCACATAGGCGCCAGGCCCTTCCGTCTCCATTATGGGGTTGCCTGCCAGTTTTGCCGGATTGATACGTGATGGATATTGATTCCTGAGTTTGTACCACAACGCCGCTCTATGCGCGTTGAATATGTCTCCATCATGGGCCTGCGTGTCGCATGCCACTCGCATCGATGTATCACCCATGATGTCCCGGCAGGCACCAACTCCTAGCAAACGCGTCAACAGGGCTTTGACGTCACCCACTGCTAGCAGAAAAGGTGACATATTTTCCTCAAACTGCATGATCCACCTGGAGGCTCCTTCTGTAAGGTCCGGTAGTCTTGCCATTAAGCCATCGATGTCTAGAGCTGACCATGGCATGTGAAAGATATCGTTCCCCTTTATTAGCAGGGGAAACTGGCCTGTGCTTGTCACACTTCCCAGGAATGCAGGGGCGAAAGTCAGGGTTCCTGTAATGTTTCCTTTCTCCTGTCCTGGTTTCGTGTCATTCTCATCTTCCTCCTCAGTCAACAGTTTACTGTGGCCACACGCTCCGTGTTTCTCTGATGTCTGCTGGGCCACATTTAGACGGGCCTCTTCCTCTTTCTTCCTCCCGACTCCCTCCCTCTGCCTGCCCAGGTTCTCTACCTCCTCTTCCTCTGCATCATACAACTTCCGACGTGCTGTCTCGTTATATGCCGCCAGGACTTTCGGATAGAGATCCTGCGGGGTCAGTTTGGGGGGGGTATCTCGCCTAAGGGAGGTCTCTGATCTAGCGGGGGTCTCTGACCTAGCGGAGGTCTCTAATTCCGCCTCCTCATATTCTCCTCTTATTGTCACAGTGCCCACCGGCAATTGCGTGACATAAGGTGGGGATGTTGGTTTCCCTATATCCGTCTCTCTCTGATTTAGCGCTAAAGCCTCGTGCCTGTATGCTCTCCCCTTCTGGGTGTAGAGCTTCATTACCCCCAACTCTTCTGTCCTCTTTCTCAACCTCTTTTTGCTGTTGTCGCCTGCCTTGTGGTTACGAATCATTACATTCATCTCTTCGCATAGGCAGAGATCAAAAGTACCTCCGGAAGGCCATTTTGTGTCCCCGGCCTTTGTGCGCCTCTGCCAACGGACACCTACCTTGAGAATTAGTTTTTTTAGAAGCGGGTTCCGGTCTATCAGTATGTCTTCTGCTGTATGCATCTTGATTGAATTTAGGACAGGTGAGGCACTAGTGAAAACAAACCGTTATGCCAAGTGTGTAGTTGTTTGTGTTTACTAACTTTGTATATGTTTTGTGTGTTTATTGCGTTGTTTAGTGTGTGTGTGTGTGTTTATTGTGTGTGTGTGTGTAATGAGTGTGTGTGTGAGTGAAAGAGAATGAGTGTGTGTGTGTGTGTGAGTGTGTGAGAAAGATGTGTGTGTGTGTGAGTGTGAAAGAGTATGTGTGTGTGTGTGAATGTGAAAGAGTATGTGTGTGTGTGTGAAAGAGAATGAGTGTGTGTGTGTGTGTGTGTGAGAGAGATGTGTGTGTGTGTGAGTGTGAAAGAGTATGTGTGTGTGTGTGAATGTGAAAGAGTATGTGTGTGTGTGTGAAAGAGAGAATGAGTGTGTGTGTGTGAGTGAAAAAGAGAATGAGTGTGTGTGTGTGTGAGAGAGAGATGTGTGTGTGTGTGAGTGTGAAAGAGTATGTGTGTGTGTGTGAATGTGAACGAGTATGTGTGTGTGTGTGAAAGAGAGAATGAATGTGTGTGTGTGTGGGAGAGAGAATGTGTGTGTGAGTGAAAGAGAGAAAAAGTATGTGTGTGAGAGAAAGTGTGTGTGTGTAAGTGTGTGTCACGGCCAAGTGAATATTCTGATTATTATTCAGACTTTAGTGAGATGAATAAACTTTCCATTCTATATGAAAGATTACATTTTTTGAAAATACATTTCCGTCACACAATACAGAGGTAATACGCTCAACTTAATATACACGACTGATTTAGAGTCTTAAGTTTAACTGCTGGTTATTGTGTGTGTGTATGTGTGTGTTCCACCACCAGGGGTCAGCAAACCCCGGAGAGAGAGAGAGAGAGAGAGAGAGAGAGAGAGAGAGAGAGAGAGAGAGAGAGAGAGAGAGAGAGAGAGAGAGAGAGAGAGAGAGAGAGAGAGAGAGAGAGAGAGAGAGCGGGGTCACTGGGAGCAGAGACAACTGTCCGAGACGTGGGAGAATGAAATGAGATGGCTGTTTATTCTCTCTTCGAAAAAAAAGCCACATACCTTTTAGAGTGGCTTTGGACGCGGGCCTAAGACCACACGTTATGGGAGAATGAAATGAGATGGCTGTTTATTCTCTCTTCGAAAAAAAAGCCACATACCTTTTAGAGTGGCTTTGGACGCGGGCCTAAGACCACACGTTATCTCTCTTGGCATAACGCCCAGACTTAAAGCAGGGGCTTGCTTTTTTCCAGCCCTGTTCTTTTTAAGAACAGATTACCTTTGTCGTCTTCAAGTTCGATTTTGTCGTTTCGGTCAATCCAGGTTTTGTCTTTTAGACAAACAGAGGGGAAGAGGAATAGCCAATTTGTTTATTTCCATGTATTTAACGTTTTACAGACAGTCAGGGTACAATTTGAAATCTAGATTGTTACAACCGGCCGGTCGAGTATATAAAGGAAAGGAGAAAACAGTCCAGTCCTTTCTGGGTCCTTCAAAGTATTTATACAAGGTAAATATAGCTACTCTCTCAAACAAACAAACGCTGCCCTCCTTTTTCAAGGCCTAATAACAAAACAAACTGTTTCTTAGAGTCTCGTCGGCCAAACAGGTCATAATGATGTCTGCAGGTCACATGACAATAGATGATCTACTAACATGCAAGTACTGAACAGGTCAAAAATAGACTGAATGCCAAATGACGGTAGGTCTGAAAAACGTAGGTAGATTCTCCCGACTCACAGTCCCGCGTTCCCGCCTCTTGCGAGGAAAACAACCCTTATATTACAGACCAACAAAAATGGAATTAACCCCTTAGAACACTGCCTTCCTTCACCGGCCCGTTTGTTTTTCATTCCCTGTAGATAAAACCCATCTTGGTTTTTCTAATCAAGGGTGTGTGTGTGTGTGTGTTTTGAGGGTCCTATGGTGTAAGTGTGTGTGTGGCAACAATATAGATATAACAAGGGAAGTGGGGAGTGGGCCACAATGCAAGCGAAGGTTTACAGACAATCCGTGCTGATTGATCTGCCATAAGCAACAATATAGATATAAGAAGGGAAGTGGGGAGTGGGCCACAATACAACAATATAGATATAAGAAGGGAAGTGGGGAGTGGGCCACAATGCAAGTGAAGGTTTACAGACAATCCGTGCTGATTGATCTGCCATAAGCAACAACAATATAGATATAAGAAGGGAAGTGGGGAGTGGGCCACAATGCAAGTGAAGGTTTACAGACAATCCGTGCTGATTGATCTGCCATAAGCAACAACAATATAGATATAAGAAGGGAAGTGGGGAGTGGGCCACAATGCAAGTGAAGGTTTACAGACAATCCGTGCTGATTGATCTGCCATAAGCAACAACAATATAGATATAAGAAGGGAAGTGGGGAGTGGGCCACAATGCAAGTGAAGGTTTACAGACAATCCGTGCTGATTGATCTGCCATAAGCAACAATATAGATATAAGAAGGGAAGTGGGGAGTGGGCCACAATGCAACAATATAGATATAAGAAGGGAAGTGGGGAATGGGCGAGAGTGTTTGTAAAGGGTCAGAGAAAGTTTGACCAAAGGGTCGAAAACATGCAATTAAGATTGATTAGCTTTCAAAATGCGCATTTATAGCCTGTTAAAAAAGGATTTGCCTTGTGTCAACACCCACCACTCGTGTTCGTTTCTAGTCGTCCGTCCAGACCTGTCACACAGCCAGCTCAACTTTTTCCTCCGGCAGAATCTCTAACGGACATTCTAATAAAAAGCAAAAATGCTCACCTTGTTATCTTGTCGACACCGCCAGAAATTCTACGGGAGAGGTCAGGAGCTGGCCGTGTGAGGGGCCCGGCAGGGCGACCTACAGGTCAAGGGTCACCAAATGTTGTGGCTGAGTAGTCGTTAACACAGCAGGAGACGTTATTTCCAGTTTCAACAAGCAATTTATTTAAGGAAAGAAGGTTTAACAGAAGAGCTATGGATCAGCAGACGGTCACCACAGCTGAAGAAAAAAACACTCTAACCTCCCAACCCCCGTGCCCCCCAGATAATACCTTCCCAGCCCTGCCCCAACATGACAGATATGATGACGTGACATATTATATCAGATATGACATGACGTACATTAAGATGACACATAGATTTAACATCGAAGAGAGATAAAGCTGGAGTCTGGAGTCAAGATTAAAGCAGAAAAGAACAAGATGTGATGCACAAGATTAAAGCAGAAAAGAACAAGATGTGATGTACTCGAAATGTCTATCTGTCCCTATCTATCCCATACTTGAAGTTGTTTTAAGAACATCAGCCGGACTGTCGCCCTAGTGTCTTTGAGCACTGCTAGTTGACCTATATTAAACTAGTCCACCCCATATACACATTTTCCACAACAAGACCCTCCAGCCGCCGGACTAGGGACCGGATCAGGAGAGCCGGAACGGAGGTGCGGCGGCGACGACCCCCGGAGCAGGATCCAACGCAGACCACGGCGAGGACCAGGGCGCCGATAACGGCGTAGGGCTGGACCAGACAGGGAGCCAGGGCCAGTCAAGGAGCTGGGAGCCGGCGTAGCAGCCGGACCAGGTGTAGAGGCTGGGCAGGACGTGGAGACCGGACCGGTCTCGGCGGTGAGGCGTGGCGTAGGATCCGGAGATGAGGAGCCTGGAACGGTGACAGCCGGGACTATGATGACCGGAGCCAGGCTGGCAGCGCCCGGCGGATCAGCTGTGGAGGCCTTGTTAGCGGTACTAGCCTCGCTCGCCCTCTGAGCCTTGCTAGGCCTCGGAGGTTTGCGAACTGTGGGAGCTAGGCTAACCGTGGGGCCTGAGCCAGCTGTAGGGACTAGGCTACCGGGCGGGACAGTACTAGCAGTGGACATCTGGTTCGCTTCAAGAACTAGGCTGACCGTAAACCTTGAACCTAAGCTAGCAGTGGGGACTGTGCTAGCTGGGGAGGCCTGGTTAGCTGCGGGGGCTAAGCTAACGGGCGGAACTGTGCTAGCTGTGGATGTCTGGTTTGCCTCAGGAACTAGGCTGACCGTGAATCTGGAACCTAAGCTAGCAGTGGGGACTGTGCTAGCTGGGGAAGCCTGGCTAGCGGCGGAGGCTAAGCTAGCAGACAGGGTTGTGCTAACAATGGGGAACCGGTTAGCTGACGTAGCTACGCTAGCCATGGGAACCATACCTGGGATACGGCTGGTGGGTAGGGTAGTAGCAAGTGACCTAAACCCGTCCATGAGGGCAGCGACGTGGTCGGCCATAACCCGCATCGCTGGCTCCTGTGTCGGACTCTCCGTTGCGACCTTGTCGATCATCTGGAGCAAGAATACCCACTTGGCAGGTAAGTAATGCTCCAGATCACCGTCCACCATGCTACGGATGATCGTCATGGTATCGGCCACCTTGTCTGCTATGCTCTTAGATGGTGGCGTCATTCTGTTACGATTGGGGGTTATGATGAAGGTGAGAACACAGTATGCAGACAAGGAAGAAGGAACGGAGGCAGAGACGAGGGGTGATGCTTAACACAATCGCGGCCACTGGGATGAGTCTAATTATTCTCAAGAGGACCAGGAAATGTAAACAGACGTGGGGCTGTTTGTAGAGCTAAATCTATACTTTATAGTATTGCTATCTGTCCATTCTCATTGTGAATTGAGACCATAAACCGTCCCTTCAAAATGGCTTAAAGAAAAAAAGAATGCATCAATATGTTCTCATTTTATAGCGCCGTGAATATAAGCGTTATACCGGATTTGGTCTAGTATATTTCCTGGAAGCCGAGATACAGGGCTAATAGCTAATAACGTTAAATCCAATGGCATTTCGGTTATAGATACGCTCCAGTTAAAACTCAAACTGCATATGATCGGCACGATCCTCAAGCATGTATGCATGAAAGGGGGGGGGGGGGGGGCGGGGGACGTCGTTTCTGATTATTGATTACCAATAACTGCGTTAGCCTCATTAGCCTCATAGGCCGAACGCCTGGAACAAAACAAGGCCCGATCGGGATGTACTTTACGTGAAAAATATCTTACCGTGGTCCGGTGGGATCCCCCCAAGAATTTCCCCGTTATCGATCGCCATCTGATAGATCGATATGTCCATTGGCTGATGATAAATCCCCTTATTGCATGGTGAAATCTGCGATGCAAAACGTAATCCAAGGTACATGCTACACATATAGAATCCAGCTACTGGAAACTCCCAAAAAAAGTTAAAAAAAAGATTGCTCCCTTCAGCCACAGTGCACACTGCATTATCGCGATAGCGCCCCTAAGAGGATCTGGCCGGTATTGCACCTTCTCGAATTCAAAGAGTAGGGTAAATCTGCAGTGCCGCTCGGCGACCGTGAATAGGTTATTAAAATGGAATAAAAGCAATAACAACTTCCCACGGATATATCCGTGCTTCTGTCCACAACAGGTGGAATCGAAACACAGAGGTCTCCGTGCTTGGCCACCATTGTGTTAAAGAAGAGATGTTTACTAACTCAATCAAAATACAAAACAAACGAAAGGAACTAGTAGTACTAAACAACGAAGGAAAACAAGAAAACGACAGGGGTAGACAGGCAGGAACTCACTTGACAACAACAGGGAAGGAAGGCACGACACGGGGAAAACGCCACAAAGATCCCAACAAACCACAAGCAATAAATACAGACACTAATTAACACTGATTACTAATGGAAAACACCTCGGGAAAGAAGGCACTAGAACTAAAACAATAATCAACAATACCGGAACAAGGACTAAACTAATACAACACACAGAATCAAAATGCCAACACAGAGAAAACCTAAACAGACAACACTTCTAACATAGACACTAGTTGCCACAACAAAAATGTTATTAACACAAGTAGGGTCAATGTTGACTGCAGCTTCTGCAGATGGCCGCTAGATGGCGGCATGACCCTGGGGCATTGATTCTCCCAGACCTGAGCTGGTCTGGGGGTGTAACATTTAACTATGAATGAACACAACTCTCTAACTCACCATCTTCGGGTTCGATTCCCGCTTGGGGACCAGGTTTCCATGATGCCAGGTACCCAGGTGGGGTATCTCCCAGGCCTTTCTGTGTGGAGTTTGCATGTTCTCCCCGTGCTCACAAGGGTGTCCCCCCCGATAAGATAAACCCAATGGAAAAACATGCACAACAGATCACTAACGCTGTGGCGTCCTTGACGAAGATGGACAGGAGCACTTGGATTGGTCCCCGGGGCATGGCTCACGTTGACGCCCTATCTGCTCCCGGCTGCCCATGGGGGGAAGGACGACGGGATGGGAAAAGTGCAGAGAGACATTTCATCTGCGACTCAGTGCATGTGTGTGTGTGTGTTCCTGTGGGTCGCCCATCTCGCGTGTGTCTGTGTTAAAACTGCATGACAAACCACAACTCCTCAAACTAGAAGAACCACAACTCCTCAAACTAGAGGAACCACAACTCCTCAAACTAGAAGAACCACAACACCTCAAACTAGAGGAAACACAACTCCTCAAACTAGAGGAACCACAACTCCTCAAACTAGAGGAACCACAACTCCTCAAACTAGAAGAACCACAACTCCTCAAACTAGAGGAACCACAACTCCTCAAACTAGAAGAACCACAACTCCTCAAACTAGAGGAACCACAACTCCTCAAACTAGAGGAACCACAACTCCTCTAACTAGAGGAACCACAACTCCTCAAACTAGAAGAACCACAACTCCTCAAACTAGAGGAACCACAACTCCTCTAACTAGAGGAACCACAACTCCTCTAACTAGAGGAACCACAACTCCTCAAACTAGAGGAACCACAACTCCTCAAACTAGAGGAACCACAACTCCTCAAACTAAAAGAACCACAACTCCTCAAACTAGAAGAACCACAACTCCTCAAACTAGAGGTACCACAACTCCTTTAACTAGAGGAACCACAACTCCTCAAACTAGAGGAACCACAACTCCTCAAACTAGAGGAACCACAACTCCTCAAACTAGAGGAACCACAACTCCTCAAACTGAGACTAGAGGAGACATCATTACGGTGTAACACAGCCCCTAGCTGGTCACAAACACTGACCTAACCGTCCCGTTGAAACTTTCATTCATTCCATCTTTATTTATTCTCGAAGAAGCATGGACAGTTAAATGATCCTTTACAGCGATGTTGAGGGGGAAATATGGTGAGGATAAATATACTGTATAAAATGAAAACTGTGGCGTCCTTGACGAAGATGGACAGGAGCACTTGGATTGGTCCCCGGGGCATGTCTCACGTTGACGCCCTATCTGCTCCCGGCTGCCCATGGGGGGAAGGACGACGGGATGGGAAAAGTGCAGAGAGACATTTCATCTGCGACTCAGTGCATGTGTGTGTGTGTGTTCCTGTGGGTCGCCCATCTCGCGTGTGTCTGTGTTAAAACTGCATGACAAACCACAACTCCTCAAACTAGAAGAACCACAACTCCTCTAACTAGAGGAACCACAACTCCTCAAACTAGAAGAACCACAACACCTCAAACTAGAGGAAACACAACTCCTCAAACTAGAGGAACCACAACTCCTCAAACTAGAGGAACCACAACTCCTCAAACTAGAAGAACCACAACTCCTCAAACTAGAGGAACCACAACTCCTCAAACTAGAGGAACCACAACTCCTCAAACTGAGACTAGAGGAGACATCATTACGGTGTAACACAGCCCCTAGCTGGTCACAAACACTGACCTAACCGTCCCGTTGAAACTTTCATTCATTCCATCTTTATTTATTCTCGAAGAAGCATTGACAGTTAAATGATCCTTTACAGCGATGTTGAGGGGGAAATATGGTGAGGATAAATATACTGTATAAAATGAAAACAAGATAGTCAACAATGAAACAATTAAAAACAACCTCAGACTGGGATGAAATGGTTGGTGGTTAACAATTTAAACTGTACGAAGGACACCGATGCGTTGTGTTTTAAAGGTGTGTTGCAAGACCTTCTTCGCGTCGGGGTGAACTCTGGGGGTTTGAAGTGTAAGACAAGCACTGGAGCAAGTATGTTAAGGTCCAGAGGACCAGTCCAATAGGGAGGTGTAGTCTGACGTCACTTTGGACCGCCCACAAGGTCCACCCGTATAGGGTTTTATCATTGGGAAAATGGATTATCGGCTATTGTAACAATTCTGGCTCATGAACATTGAAAAGCTTTCCATTTTTGCACAAAATGAGTTCCCTTCTATCACTAACATTATTGTTTAAGCATTTTTGGTTTAAATAAAATTCTGCAATTATAATTTTTTTCGATTAATTGCGAATATTTTCATGTTGAGCTATAGATTGTGGATGAATACGCACAGATACACCATGCCAATGTTCATGCTTTATTTGTTTTAAACGAGACGATTTAGAAATGGGCAATGGGAAAATACATTGCAATTTTGTGAGGTGGACCGGCCGGAAACAGCACAGACGTAACCACTACACCTCCCTATAATAAAGTGATATGAGGGGATATAAAGATCTCCAACAATGGCTTCATATACAACCAGATGCCTGTGCAAATGATGTCACTGCCAGAGAGGACCACCCATGAATCTGAGGGCTGAGTGTGATATACAGATATGCACTTGTATTCTACTCAGCCTAGGAAATACACAAAACTGTATGTCTTATACAACCTATTGACCTCACAATAATGTGTGTAAGGTTGGAAGGATGTGTAACAGACATATTTCAGGATATAAAAAAAAATAACTCTCATCCATTTCCGTCAATCAAAGGGTACTTCTCCGTGTTCGGGGGCAAATTGATGATAAGAGCCAATAATGCAGAACATAATCAAAGAGACCACATTTTCTTCAGTAATTGTCCTTTTAGGAGTGGGCGAGGGGGGGAGGGGGCGGGGGCTGTTGTGTCTCTCGTGTAGCGATGTTACAGGACGCCATTACGTTTCTCGCTCACCGTCTCTCTCTCAACTCTTAATGGACATTAAACACTGAACCGCAGAAATACACAAGTGCAATTGAGTTAGCGGGCACTTACTGGGCAAGCCGGGCCCTCATACATTTGCGTAAGAACACATAAATGTCACAAAATGACACACCGTTATTGCGCAGATTGTATGGATTCCATCTATTACGCTTAATGGTGTCTTTTAAAAACATGGTTAGCGCGGTATTTAAAGATAATGCAAGGAGGTTGTTGTTCTCCACCCCCCCCCCCCCCCCCCCTCGCCACTACAGTGAAACCAAGAACCCGCTTATTCAATTACATTTCAGACCTCAATTTCCGTTAGCTATCAGCTCATTAGGCCGGTAGCTTGACTGGCTGCCCATTAATGAAACCCACACTCAAGGACTACTTTCGACTTGACGTCCAAGAAAATACCTCGTCTCAGCGGCAGCCAGAGAGAGAGAGTCCAGGCCCAGGCACAAGGGAGAGCGATACCGCAGGGGGAAACCGCCCCCTACTGGTGGCGAGAGGGAAGGTATCATTTGAATAGGACATTATTATAGAACTCTTTGATCGTGTGTACGGCCGAGATTGATAGCAGAGGAAGGGAATGTAATTACTGGGATGAGTCTGAAGGCACAAGGCAACACGGTCTTATTTAGTTCAGCTTGTAGAGCTGGCCTCTCATGTCTGGCGGCAGTAAAAACAGGATGAAGATTTGATGAACGGGGCGACTGTGAACCTGGAGGAGGCGGGCGGTGGAAAGAGTGCCTAATATTTGGATGATATTTCAGATATAATGAAATGAAGGTGCACTTGATTAGGGTTCACCTCCTCCCCATATGGTGCTTTTCTGGTCTGAAGTATATCTGGCGAGTCATATCAATCACACCTCCCCGTAATATATCCCAAAACGTCCTTCCTTTTCTGTTTCTTCTCATCTCTTCATTTATTTGCGTTCAGGTCTGCTAATTAAAACGGCGCGTGGAGATCGGCGAAGCCTCGCAGAAGGGAAAAAAGCACCCAGCGCTGTCGCCGCGCCGATTTCAGGCGGGAAAAAAGCCGCCCTCTCTCCACGTCGGCGCATGGCGTGGCGTTCTGGCAGCTCCTCCTGCGTGATTCATGACGGGCCGGTAGAGGGCTAATTGTTCAAATTAATTTGCGTAAACGACTAAGCAAGAGATAACAGAATTACATCTGCACTCCTCTGGCGCGTGCTCAGCGGAGAGACGGCCCCCCGACAGCCAGCTGCTTCGAGACGGCGTGCCCTGCCAGGAATTAAAAGCCACAAACATTAATTAATAGACGTTTTGTTAGGTTAATTTGCACCAAAAGGTTTTAAGCAGAACATGTGTGTGTGTGTGTGGGGGTGGGGGCCGGGTGGAAGAGAACATAGCATAGGGAATAGGAGGATAATTACAATAAATTTGTTAGATGCAACATTTTGGAAAAATGTAAAAAAAAATATATATATATAAATAAAAGGGTGCAGGTGGGGGGTGGGGGGGTTAATATGGGGGGGGGGGGGGGGCATAAAAGAGGAGTTGAGAATTGACAAGTTTTGACAAGGCACATTAATCACCATGGTAATGTAGACGTTACAATTAGAAGGATTAAGTCAACGGGACACATTGTTATCCATCACCTAGCATGTCCGGGCCCATCTGTCAGAGCTTGGATGTCGGATGCTGTCCTCGAGAGGGGGGGGGCTCTATGAGAGGACACCGGAGCCATCAATCCCCCGGGGGCCCGCCTCCTCCTCCTTCTTCTTCTACTTCTTCTACTTCTTCTTCTCTTCTCTGTGCTTTTTTCCCCCCCAGACGGAGAGAGTACACAGCCCATACTTTGTGCTTGTCAATTTAGAGCGTTATCTACACGCTAGGAGCTAATGAGCCGCCGCTGACTCTCGCTGGCCGGAGTGTAAATGATCTTAACTAGCTCTCCATCTCCACTGTCAGAGGAGTTAGGGGCCCGTGGCGGAGAGAGAGGGGAAGGGACGGGCATCTCCTCCCCGCGTGGCGTCGGTTTCCTTCCCCTCCGGCGATCAAGGTGCTGCGGAAACAACAGAAGCATCTCATCTCATGCCAAAAAAAGCACGGGTGGCTTCTCAGGGTCATTGGTTACCTGGACCCGGCGCCGATGTGTCTCTTTTACAAGGTGAACGGTCCCGGTTTGCAGGGATGTAAAGTACTTGAGTAATTGTACTTTGTTACAATACTTAACTACTGTTTTTTGGGGATTTGTACTTTACTCAAGTATTATTAGGTTTGTATACTTGTACTTTTACTCTATTACATTTTAGAGAAAAAAACATACTTTTTACTCCTTACATTTAAAATGCAGACCTACCATTTTAATTAGTATATTTGTTTCTCTGGCCGAACTAACGTTAACGTTATTAATCCTGCGGCCACAGTTTATTTAAAAACAGCCAATCAAATCCCCATCAATGGAAAATGAACCCGCCCATACCCATGCTGATTGGTCCTTGTGCAAGACTAGAAAGCAGGGATCTTTGATCTTTGATCTATCAGAAGAATAGACAGTCCGGGAAAAAAAACGTTACTTTTACTTTTTAGTACTTTAAGCACATTTAAAAGTAGAATTTTTTTTTTAACTTTTACTCAAGTGTGTTTTTAGCCAGATACTTGAGTACGATTTTGAGACGGTACCCATACTTTCACATATCATTTCTGGGTACTTTTTTCACCCCTGGTAGTAGTGATGGTGGGGATGGCTAGCCACCGACGATAGAAATACCACACTCTTAAAAAACATGTGTTTGAAATAACACAAGGTGTCTTGTCCTTAAAAGAGCACTTCACCAAAAAGCAATACAGATTTGTTTTGCACATAATCTCACACACATCCAAAAACACATTCATTATGTTGACAGTTGACACTTATTGAGAGTAAATGAGTTTGAATATGGTCACCGGTGATGTCATCGGGGACATTGGATCCTTTGTTGTGTTAATGACATGTGTAGATGACTTAATAGCAACACCTTGTCCTGTAGGGACCGCTACCTTATCATTCCATTGAGATGTAATTAACACCACACAAGGATTCAAGGCCCCCAATGACACCACTGGTCATATTCTAACTAATTTAATCCCGATAACTGTCTAACTTAATTAATGTGTACAAAACTGTTTAGAGCTTTTGGATTTGTGTGATTATGTGCAAAATAAATCAGCATTGTGCCCCTTTAGGTAAACACATGTGTGTTGAAAAACGACACGTGTCAATAGCAACATGATTTTAATAGTGTGACATAGTCATAGTTTAAATCATCCTATCCGTGTATTAGCCTACTGTTGTCCTATTCTCTGAATACTGTCTTGTCCTGCTGTGCCTTTTTGTATTTTTGTATTTGTGTATTTTATATTATGACATTTTATGCTTTGATTGTACAGCACTTTGTTCGGCTCTTGATTTCTTAAGATTTCTTAAACGTGCTTTATAAATAAATAAATAAAGACTTGACCTGACTTATACATCCAGAGATGGCAGAAACAGTAATGATTGCAATTCGTCATCAGTTGTACACAAGTTGTATTTTATTTTCTATGTTTTGCACTAGTTATTACAGAACTTTAGATTCATCTTCAGTGACATCAATCAGTGAAATTCCCATCCCCATTCGCCGCGTGATTGTACGCCGTTTGAAATGACGGATGAAAAACCCAGCGTTTGAGACAATCTGTAAAACCTTGTACACATCTCACGCCTCTCCATCGGAAAACTAGTAGCGATCAGGATACAGAACCCGCCCGCGACGCCCATGTTCTCCTGCACGCCTCTGTGTCGGAGCAGTCATGACAATCATAAAGTCAATGTAAACACACCGAACATCCTTCCATTTCTCATCTTCTTCCTCTTTTTCTCTCTCTCTTTTTCTCTTCTCACGACCGTTTCAAGGGATATCATTACCATCAATTATGGCTATAAAAGCGAGGTGGCGGGGAGATAAAAAAAAATAGTCTGAGCGTCCATTAGCTGTGAGTCTGGGTCGTCCATTCGCTGTGGTAAACTTCCCCTGTCAGAACCAGAGTCTGGGTCGTCCAATATCTGTGGTAAACTTCCCATCAGAACCAGAGTTTGGGTCGTCCATTAGCTGTGGTGAACTTCCCCTGTCAGAACCAGAGTCTGGGTCGTCCATTAGCTGTGGTAAACTTCCCATCAGAACCAGAGTATGGGTTGTCCAATATCTGTGGTGAACTTCCCCTGTCAGAACCAGAGTCTGGGTCGTCCATTAGCTGTGGTGAACTTCCCCTGTCAGAACCAGAGTCTGGGTCGTCCATTAGCTGTGGTAAACTTCCCATCAGAACCAGAGTCTGGGTCATCCATTATCTGTGGTAAACTTCCCATCAGAACCAGTCTGGGTCGTCCATTAGCTGTGGTAAACTTCCCCTGTCAGAACCAGAGTCTGGGTCGTCCATTAGCTGTGGTAAACTTCCCCTGTCAGAACCAGAGTCTGGGTCGTCCATTAGCTGTGGTAAACTTCCCCTGTCAGAACTAGAGTCTGGGTCGTCCATTAGCTGTGGTGAACTTCCCCTGTCAGAACCGATCTGGGTCGTCCATTAGCTGTGGTGAACTTCCCCTGTCAGAACCAGAGTCTGGGTCGTCCATTAGCTGTGGTGAACTTCCCCTGTCAGAACCAGAGTCTGGGTCGTCCATTAGCTGTGGTGAACTTCCCCTGTCAGAACCAGAGTCTGGGTCGTCCATTAGCTGTGGTAAACTTCCCCTGTCAGAACCAGAGTCTGGGTCGTCCATTAGCTGTGGTAAACTTTCCCTGTTAGAACCAGAGTCTGGGTCGTCCATTAGCTGTGGTAAACTTTCCCTGTCAGAACCAGAGTCTGGGTCGTCCATTAGCTGTGGTAAACTTCCCCTGTCAGAACTAGAGTCTGGGTCGTCCATTAGCTGTGGTGAACTTCCCCTGTCAGAACCAGAGTCTGGGTCGTCCATTAGCTGTGGTAAACTTCCCCTGTCAGAACCAGAGTCTGGGTTGTCCATTAGCTGTGGTAAACTTCCCCTGTCAGAACCAGAGTCTGGGTCGTCCATTAGCTGTCATGAACTTGCCCTGTCAGAACCAGAGTCTGGGTCGTCCATTAGCTGTGGTGAACTTCCCCTGTCAGAACCAGAGTCTGGGTCGGCCATTAGCTGTGGTGAACTTCCCCTGTCAGAATCAGAGCCTGGGTCGTCCATTAGCTGTGGTAAACTTCCCCTGTCAGAACCAGAGTCTGGGTCGTCCATTAGCTGTGGTAAACTTCCCCTGTCAGAACCAGAGTCTGGGTCGTCCATTAGCTGTGGTAAACTTCCCCTGTCAGAACCAGAGTCTGGGTCGTCCATTAGCTGTGGTAAACTTCCCCTGTCAGAACCAGTTCATGATCAGCCATCCACACTGTCTATTTGATGCCTGACTTGTCTGATGTATGGAAGGGGGGAAATGCACGACTGGGTTATTTTTTCTTTTATTTTCTTTCTTTCTTTCTTTCTTTCTTTCTTTCTTTCTTTCTTTCTTTCTTTCTTTCTTTCTTTCTTTCTTTCTTTCTTTCTTTCTTTCTTTCTTTCTTTCTTTCTTTCTTTCTTTCTTTCTTTCTTTCTTTCTTTCTTTCTTTCTTTCTTTCTTTCTTTCTTTCTTTCTTTCTTTCTTTCTTTCTTTCTTTCTTTCTTTTCTTCCACCTCTCACTGAAAGTGAAACCAATGGGAGAACAAGATGTGGACGCAGGCAAATACTGCGGCATGGTCATGCTGGACCTACAAAAGGCCTTCGACACTGTCAATCACTCCATTCTGATTGACAAGCTAAAAGCAATTGGTTTTGATAGTGTGGTATCCTTGACTGTGTATTTCATAACAAAAATGTGTATAATTAGAAAACCATAATGTAAAAAGCCAGGTGTACCCTTTCAACAGCAGAATGGGATTTACAGTGCTAAGTAAGGAAGTGATACTGGTGTTACAGAAACAGTCATTTCAACAAACCCCCACTCGTGTGACTGAGGATTGTATGTAAATGTGGTCACACTCAGCTGAGAGCAGAGTTCAGCAGCAGACAGCTGAACAGATTACAGGCAGAGAAACAGAGGTCTGGTCACAGACCTAACTTGCTTTTGCTAAAGGTTCATGGAAACTAATTCACAAACAAGATCATATTAATTAAACTGACTTAGTAGATAAAAGGTATTTGAATATCATTTAGAATGTCAAACTGGTTATTTAAGTAATAATGCTATTTCACTCTGGCTGTAAAGCTTGCTAGAATCTAAACCTTAGAACTATAAATTCAGTCTGGAAAAAAAGCAGGCTTGTGATACTTTATATAGGAAATCTGGTATTAAAATATAGACAAACTCCACATTGGGTTAATGCTGAATACATATGTGACTTCTTACATTTAAGGTACAAATTAGAAAAGGTTTTAGTGTTAAACTGTCCATTCATAAAAAAGTCACATGAAGACCCCCCGCTGTTGATACTGGAAGAAGACCCCGAGGAGGAAGACAGGGGCGGACCGCCCCCAGAAGACAAACCTGATTGGACCAAAACGTACTACTAGACTGCTATTATTGGTGGATATCAGGGTATATAATAGAAAACGCAGTGTTAGAGAGACAGGCCAGACCCCCACCAGGGGGTTCTGCGTCTCTCACTACCGCCCACCCACAGACTGCTGATTGCATGTGAGTAAATCAGGGGAAACACCATTGTTGTTTAGGTTAGAGTAACATGTATACAGATATCCATCTGTTGACCAGATTGCTTAGTAAGATTCTCTATCCAGAGAGGAGATCCGGTACAAGAATCGAGTTCGTTGGTTGACTTTTTTTATTACATTGGATGCCATTTTGTCACAGGAGAGATTAGCCTCTAGGATGGAACCCAGGTAGGTAATTTCATCTTTCCTTGTGACAATATTGTCACCCACTGTAACTGAGAAGCCGTCGGTCTTGCTGAGTTTGTTATTTGAACCGAAGAGAATGGACTCTGTTTTGCCCATGTGTAATGATAGTTTGTTATAAGCGAGCCATATGCCGATTTTGCCTAGTTCCGAGCTGAGGGTTTTTTCAACCTGTAACTTGTTCTTGTCAGAGACCAGCAGGGCTGAGTCGTCCGCAAACAGGAACAAGTTGCAGTCACAAGCTGACGACATGTCATTTGCATAAATTAGGAACAGTAGCGGTCCTAGTATGCTTCCTTGTGGAACACCACAGCTCACTGTGAGGGGGGGGATAGGGTACCGTTTACCTCCACCATCTGTTCCCTCCCCTCAAGGTAGGATTGCATCCAGCTCACTGATAGACTATCAAAACCAATTGCTTTTAGCTTGTCAATTAGAATGGAGCGATTGACAGTGTCGAAGGCCTTTTGTAGGTCCAGCATGACCATGCCGCAGTATTTGCCCGCGTCCACCTCTTGTTTGATGTGGTCGTTTAAATAGAGAAGGCATGTGTCAGTGGAGTGGGATGTTCTGAAGCCAGATTGGAATTCGTAGATTAGATTTTTTTCCGCTAGGTACTTTTCGACCTGTTTGTAGACTATTTTTTCCATGACTTTCGAGATGGAGGTGAGAATAGAAACAGGGCGGTAGTTGCCTGGGTCTAATTTGCTGCCCTTTTTGTGCAGAGGGGTCACCCTCGCAATTTTGAAGTCCTTGGGGACGTGTCCCTGTTTTATGGAGAGGTTTATTATGTGTGTGATGACTGGGGTGATGGCGGCTGCTGAGTCTCTGAGGAATTTGGAGGGGATGTTGTCATGGCCAGTGGCCTTGTTAGGTTGGAGGACGCTCAGTTTTTTGAGTACCTCATCTGTTGTTACCATTTCCAGCTTGAAGTCGTCCTCGCGGACTCTAGGTTTTTGTAGTAAGCTACTATGTGTTCTACCCCATAAAGCCCTGAGTGGGAGGGTAGTTTGTTTACCAGTGTTGTGGCTATGTTTGTGAAGAAAATGTTTAAGTAATTGGCTACATCCAGCTTGTCTGTGATGAGCGTGTTGTCCGTTTTTATGTTTATGTTTGAGAATCTGGTTTTAAGTTTTTTACTGCATCCTAGTTGATTATTGAGTCATTTCCAAAGTTCACGTGGTTTGTTTTTGTTTTCCTCAGTTTTGTCATTGATGAAATTCTTTTTTGCAGTTTATACATATACATATATATATATATATATATATACATATCAGGTATAGGGTACAGGTAAGCCTGCATTGTTAGTCGTGAAAGCAAATGAATCTCTCCACGCTGAATTAAACCCTCTATTTTCCTAAGACTTTCCTTTTTTTGTATTTATCCATGGTTAGCCGGGGGGTCGGAAACTCAAGATTAGCCACTTGCAGACGGCAGGGAGAGGCACGGGGTGTGATGTACTGTATATTTTAGTTGATGAAATATTTTTGTTGACTAAATATTTTTGTTGATGAAATATTTTTTCATTTCAGTGTCACAGTATGACATCGATCTCAAAAAAAAAAAAAAATAATAATAATAATAAATAACAAAACATTTTTTTTTTTTTTTTTTTTTGAGGCCCCTCGGCCCCCAAACGGCCCGCTCGTTAATCCAGCCCTGCCTCTTCTTGGGACCAAGTAAGGTCTCATCGATAATCCAATGTACAGTTACCCACCCCCCACCCACCCCACCTACCCAACCTCCTCCAATGTACAGTTTCTTCATCAAATGTATATACTCTCTTTTTTAGACTCTTTTTGTATCACAAACAGTACTGTATTTGTAAATCTGGTATGTCATATATGTCTAGATGTAGCAGTACTGTCTATCTGTATGTCATGTATGTCATGTATGTTATTATGAATTGAAAATGGGGGACCCTGATGTAAACAAGACGAAAGTCTTTCTCTGGTCTGCCTCCCCTTAACAATTGTGTGTATTGAGCTGTACTGTATTGTACCCATTCTGCAATCTGTTAATAAAATGTTCAATCAATCAAACAATTCAACATGTGGGGACTATCCTTTATGTTTGCTTTGGGGTAAGAAGTGATCCCAGATCCATCACCTGGGCCCCCTCCCTGTCCATGAGCCCCCCCCCCCCCCCACACACACCTGGGCCCCCTGTCCATGATGCGTGAACACTTAAGGCAACTAACTTGTGCTTCCGCATTTCTCTGATTGGCCAGCGCTCTCCTTCGTGAATACCGCGAATACCAGCCGTTCTACGCTCGTTCCCTACGCTGGAGACATTTTTAGAAAAACACAAAGCTGCCATCTTATATGTCTCGCATAGGTAATATTAATACCGTGGCATCAGCTTCTTCCCCCAGGCCATCAGAGCCTTGAACAATGAACACTGAGTGCCACAGAGCACTGAACTTCTCACACACAAGCACACATGAGCACACACACGACACGCACGCTGTGCACGCCCACACACTAGCAGCCACTTTAACATGAGCAGGCACACACTCATGCCGCACACGCCCACACTTATGGCCAAAAAGGAAAGGTTACTTTAAAAATAGTATAACAACAGTAACAGTGTATTGCACTACCAAAGGACCCAGCATATCCTATATGCTCTGTAAATAACTATGTACAGATACCGCGATGTCCCACCATGTTATCTGTTACCTGTTTATTGCACAATGTTGTTTTTATTGGATTCTATTATATGTTGTACCACTGTATTGCACATCGTTGCGGGCAAGACCACCCGCATTTCATTGTATACTTGTATGCCGTGACAAATAAAACTCTTGACTTGACTTGATTATGCATTCGTAATCCCCCCTACATAATAACCACGCAGGTTAATCAGCAAAGGTTAATAATAATAACCACGCAGGTTAATTAGCAACACTCACACAATACCTAGGTTAATAATAAGTAGGCAATTGGCACAAGTGTAAATTATACATTTGTCACTCAGTTTTAACATCGATGCACTTAGCTCAGCTTGCTGTGGAGCCTATGGTCACACGTTCAAATCACTTCAACCTGTGCTTTTACTGTACCTCTGCTTTGGCCTACAGCACAGAAGGTAATGTAGTTAATCAATCAATCATGTAACCTACTGTACCTCTGCTTTGGCTGGCCTACAGCACAGCAGGTAATAAAATGCATTAACAACACCCCTTAGATCATGTAACCTACTGTACCTCTGCGCTGGCTTGCACGTTGTAATGTAGTTAATCAATCAATCATGTAACCTACTGTACCTGTGCTTTTACTGTACCTCTGCTTTGGCCTACAGCACAGCAGGTAATGTAGTTAATCAGTCAGCAGCCTCCACTGATGTACAGTGATTCAAACCCCCTCAATGTGCAGTTTCTGACAGCTGGGCTGTGTTGTCACGCGAAATAACGTTATGAGTGAATCTGGTACTTGTTTTGATAAATATGTTGTTTTGATAAATATGTATTCTACATTCAATAACATTACATTTCCGCGAGCAGCCTATTTCCGCGAGCAGCCTCGCTTGGCGTTTGAGTGCCGTCAAAATGAAAATGCGCTACATGGTTCTCAAACTCCTTTTTTTGTCAAGGAACAGATCAGGTTAGTTAAGGTAACAGTGTGGTTATGGTTATGGTTAGGGTTAAGGTTATGTATAGGTTATGGTAATACTGTGGTTAAGGTTAGAAATAGTTTCAATTAAGGTAACAGTGTGGTTAAGGTTATGGATAGGTTAAGGTAACAGTGTGGTTAAGGTTATGGATAGGTTAAGGTAACAGTGTGGTTAAGGTTATGGATAGGTTAAGGTAACAGTGTGGTTACGGTTATGGATAGGTTAAGGTAACAGTGTGGTTACCGTTATGGATAGGTTAAGGTAACAGTGTGGTTACCATTATGGATAGGTTAAGGTAACAGTGTGGTTACGGTTATGGATAGGTTAAGGTAACTGTAAGGGCAACCGAACAAGAAAAGATGCCAGTGAGGGAATATGGTGTGAAGCTCTTTCCAACGCGTGGTGCTTGTTGATAATAAATTATGTCTTCTCCTTGAGTACGTTTGAGAGTTTTTATTGTTACTTGCAGAGTGGACAAAAATAAGCATAACGTAAACTGTGTTTAAAATGGAACTTAAACAAAGGATAAGTGCTACAAAGTAAACCTGAAAAGTTACTCTATATAACTGAAAACAAAACAAACGCGCACGGTTAAAAAACGATGTGGCTTCCCTGTGATAATTACCTAATTCCCTCCCGTTGCACACCTGTGAATGCTTATCTATATGCTGTGCCTGAGAACACCTGAGCCCCGCCTCCTGTGCCCATGTGGTATATTATCTAAAATAAAACATGATTTTCCCCTATTCTACACTACTGGACGATGTTTGCTGTAAGTGGTAAAAAGGAAGCCTTCAGTTGTATTTTTATATCTCCCCAAAAACATATTGCAAAAGGTTAAAAGCATGCTAAATATTCAATAGATTATCTTAGGAAAAGTAACTAATCATTACAAATGGATATGCTAGATAATATCAAATAGAATAAAATATAATATTGGAGGATACTGAAGTGGGCACAAGAGACCAATGGAGCAAAACTGTAGTTGAGTTAGACAGGAACACTGGTCACTTTAGCTGATAAGGTAACTTAGAGCAGATACTAAAACAGATTGTGAAACCACTTTAAATCAGGTTCTGTCAGATTGACCTTGATAGAGTGTGATGGATAAGTTAGGTTGCCATGGGAACATACTGGGAAGACCAGGGTTACAGAGAATGGAGGGGTTTATGACCAGCCTCAAACGAGAATCTAAGAAACAGACTCACTGCTAAAAGCCACATGTAGATTTTCCCTCCATTTTTGGGAGACAAAGAGAAAGGGTGAATATTGGATAAAACGCTGGCATACCCACAAAAAACATTAATAAAATAGGAGAACCATATCATTGTTAAAGAAATAAGATTCTAGTTAATTTAGAACTAATATTTAAGACTATTACTAGCAGGAAACCAAGTTAAACAAAATAGTGTGTTTAGAACTTAAAACAGACTGCAAAAGTAGTTTAGCCTACACCTAGAAAAAGAACAAATAAAGTAAACAATAGATTGGAATATTCAAATACTTCTTATATCAAATTAAGGACTCAATTAGGATAAAATATGTTTAAAACGTACTAGGAACATTGTGTAAAGACTGACATAGGAGGTTTAGATAAACTAGAGAGTAATATCTAGGTTTCAAGATACCAAAAAATAGACAAAACCATATTTAAAGCATCCTGTCAAACTTCTATGGCTTAAATTCCAACAGACGAAACCCTCCTCTGTGACATTTAAATCAACCCCTAGTTGGTGTTATCTTGAAACCAGAGACCCAAAATGGCCGCCGACTAGAATTCTATTGGCCAAGAGCAAACCAAACCTTCTAGCCCCTGCGTCATCCGAGAGGTGGGGCTTAGGTTTTTTAAACAGCGAACCCGCCGAGAGACGGGACCAGAGATGGACGGACCACGGTGGAACGAGAGAAACCATACCCCTGCAACCTGAGACGAATCCAGAAAGAGCATCCAGACTCCAGCAGAGAACTGCAGATTAGCTAGAAATAATTCGAGTATCTGTTGATAATCTTTTTGATTAGTTTGGATCATCCTGAAGTTGACTTTGTCCTAGGAGCGGCTTTAGAATCCAACATTAGTATAATAGGCGTTGTTTTGTAATAAACGCTATATTCTGATTTGAGCTTTTTGTCCGTCTGAAGATTATTCAACCGTCGTCTTTTTTACCGGGTCCACACCAAGAGTAATTACTTAGAAATAACGCAGAGTACTCTCCTAGAATTATAGTATACCTCACGGGCCTCAGAACTCCTGTAACCATACCCACTGCCAGCTAATTGGTCAACACCTTCATGATAACACAGTGCCTTCATTCAATGAAGTAACTGCAGAAAATCATTAAATTGGCTACAACAGTAACAGTCTGGTTACCGTTATGGATAGGTTAAGGTAACAGTGTGGTTACCGTTATGGATAGGTTAAGGTAACAGTGTGGTTACCGTTATGGATAGGGACAAGGCTATCACTAAGTGTGTCTTGGTAGTCTCGAGGTAAAGACACTTGCTTCCCATACGAGCGCCCTGGGTTCACTCCCCAGCAGGGGAGCTCAAACATTTCCTGAAAATGTTAAAAGTTTACCTCATTGGAAGGAATATGTAATAAACAGTATGTACTTATATGTAATACATATACATTGTACGTTTTTGTCAATATCTCAATATATTACTTATGGCTTTAACATAACATACAAAATGTACCTTTTTCCTATGGTCGATTAATACTTAATTTAGATTTGATTAAAATGTACACGATTGTCATTATACAGCCCAAGTACAGTACAACGGAAATAAGTTTGGCATAAAGTGCAATAGTAATATAGAATGTACAGGTGATTAAACTGGGTATAAAATATATAAATTAGTACTACTGGGTGTAGTGGTAATCAGATGTATGTACAGAGTTGTAATACCAAGATGTACAGTGATGCAGGTATAAATACAGTATTGTTGTAGTCATACTGGCCAGCAGCATAACTAGTAAGAGTAGGTAAGGGATATGTACAGATATAGATATAGTATATACAGATATGTAAAATTATTATGTGCCGGTATGTACAGTACAGACAGGTAGATAGATATATATACGGTAAGAATAATTATAATTTACTGTATATAAAGCATTATTGTACATATTATCATGTGAGTTATGAGTTATATGGGTTATAATTGCAAGTGTGTAAGTAGGTATATTCAGATTCAGATTCAGATTCAGACAACTTTATTGATCCCGTGTGGGGCAATTCATATTTGCAGCTTCACACGCAACAAACAACAAAACAAAACATCTCAACGACAGCACGGCAAAAACAACACTCCATGTGATACACAATCCAGCAAAGTAAAAGTAAAAACAGACAACCAAGTGCAAAAGGCTACTTAAAATGACTACTGTCTGTGTTTAAAAGTCTGATAGCCGAGGGGACAAAAGATTTGGTGTAACGGTTGGTCCTACTTGGTGGAACGTCATAACGGCGGCCAGAAGGCAACAGTGAAAACCGCTGAGACAGAGCATGGAGAGGTTGGTTTGTGATGTTCGTCCCTGTGATGGTTCGGCGTGGTATAGAAGAGGAGACCCCAAATGCAAGAACACGAGCAGAGAGAGAAGAAGCTGAGACGACGGGATAAAGTGAACAGGCTTTTACTGAGCAGTTGCAAACAAGGATACACGTTGAAACTGTTACAAAACAAAAGCAAACTGCAAAACCCGAAAACAAACAATACTCAGCAGAGCTGGCAAAAATGTGGACTAAGAGAGGAATGGACTCACTGGGAAATACAAGTGACAAAAGGTGAGTACGTGACCGAACACAACTATGAAAAACAATAGAATGGCGCGACAATGAATGTGAGGAACGGGCAGCTCTATATACTGCCCGTGATTACTAACAAGTGCCAGCTGGTATCAGGTCAGGCTGGTGAACACAAGGCAAAGTAAAACATAACTCACATCATTGATAAAAGCATGTGTAAAGGGAATATCTTAAAGGAACACATATATAAAAAGAACAACCCTTAAGGAAACATATGTAAAGATGTTTAACACTATAAAATACATGTGTAAAAAACCTTAAAGGAAACACATGTAAAGTTAAACACTTACAAAAACATATGTAAAGGAGATGAACCTTTAAAAGGAAACATATGAAAAGATAAACCTTTAAAAACACAAGCTAAAACGCACCACACAACATGAACAGATAAAACACAGCACTAATATTATCCAGCAGACCTAGCCTAAAATGCCATAGAGAGTCCAGTATCTGGAGTTGCTGCGTTTGGCCACCAGAGGGCGGCAGAAAACCACTGTTCATATTGTTTGGGCATGATCCCTGGCTGGGACCATGACAGTACCCCCCCCCAAAGGGTCGGCTCCCAGACAACCGGTAAGACCGTCCGGGAACGGGCGAGGCGGGGGGCCGAGACCCCGGAAAAAACGGGGGGCGAGAACCCGGAGAGCCGGGACCAAGAGGCCCCAAAAAGAACCCAGGAGGGGCAAAGCAGCAGGGGACCCGAGGAACAGGACCAGAGGGAAGCCCAGGGAAGTGCGGCCGTGGCACAGGGCCAGGGCGGCCAGAGACGGGGACAAAGGCCCGACGACGGGGGCCGGAAACGTGGACAGAGGCCCGGTGAGGGGGACACTGGACACGGGGATGAAGGGCCGGTGAGGAGGGCTGGAAACGGGGACGGAGGACCGGTCAGGGGGCCTGGAGCAAAGGGGCATGGGCGACAGACCCGGAGCAGGACCCTGGATGAAGGATCCTCCAGGCGCAGGACTCGGGCCGGACTAGAAGGACCGGAGCGGAGGCGCGAAGACGACAACCCCGGAGCAGGACCCCGGACGGGGACCACTCCACGTGCAGACCTCGGGACCGGGTGCAGAACCCCGGACGGGGGTCTGTGCGGATGAAGACCACGGCAAAGACCACGGCGTAGGGCTGGACCAGACGAAGAGCCGGGACCAGACGAGGAGCCGGGACCAGACGAGGAGCCAGGGCCAGTCGGGGAGCCGGGACCAGTCGGGGAGCCGGGACCAGACGAGGAGCCGGGACCAGACGAGGAGCCGGAATCAGTCGAGGAACCGGGACCAGACGAGGAGCCGGGACCAGACGAGGAGCCGGGACCAGTCGAGGAGGCCGGGCTGGGCGTAGAAGCTGGGTCAGGCATGGGAGCCGGACCGGGCGTAGCACCAGTAGAGGCTGGGTTAGCTGAAGAAGCCCTGCTAACTGTGAGGGCTTTACCCGCCTTTCTAGACTTGCTAGCAGTAGCAGGGGGAGCTAAGCCTGTACTAAGGGCCGGAACCACACTGAGTCTCCTAACTGAGGAAGCCATAGGACTAGCTGTAGGGCCTGTAGAACTAGCAGTGGCTGACCTAGCAGGGGATGCTAAGGAAGTAGCTGACAAAGCTATATTAGCTACAGGGGCTACAGAGCCTGGGCAAGCAGGGAGGGCTGAGGTGCTAGCTGTAGGTGCTAAGTTATCAGGGAGAGCTACGGTGCTAGCTGAAGAGGCTAAACTAGCAGACTGGGCTGAACTAGTTGTAAAAGCCTGGCTAGCTGAATAGGCTAAACTAGCAGACAGGGCTGGACTAGCTGTGAAAGCCTGGCTAGCTAAAGAGGCTAAACTAGCAGACAGGGCTGGACTAGTTGTGAAAGCCTGGCTAGCTGAAGAAGCTAAACTAGCAGACAGGGCTGGACTACTTGAGAAAGCCTGGCTACCTGAAGAGGCTAAACTAGCAGACAGGGCTGGACTAGTTGAGAAAGCCTGGCTAGCTGAAGAGGCTAAACTAGCAGACAGGGCTGGACTAGTTGAGAAAGCCTGGCTAGCTGAAGGAGCTTTGCTAGCCTCCCTAGACTTACTAGCAGTAGCAGAAGGAGCTAAGCTAGAGATACAGACCGAGCCCACAGTGAATCTCCTAACAGAAGAAACAATTGACTTGGTTGTGGGGGCAGAGGTTCTGCTAGCTGCGTTAGCTACGGTAGCTAGGCTAGCGGCTATGCTAGTAGCCTGGACTGTGTTAACAGAGCGGGGGTTAGCAGTACTAGCTGGGGAAGCTAGGCTAACGGCTATGCTAGTAGCCTGGACAGTGTTAACAGAGCGGGGACTAGCATTATTAGCTCTGGAAGCTAGGCTAATGGCTGGGCTAAAAGCCTGGGCCATATTAACGGCGAGAGGGCTCGCAGTACCTGCGGATGGAGGCGTGCTGGTAACCGGAGCTTCGGGAGCAAAGGACAGGAGCTCCCGAATCAGCCAACAGATCACACGGCCGTGTGCTTCCAGCTGGAGCGCCTGCTCCGCGCTGCGCTCACCGACCGAGGTGAGCAGCGTGTACACAGCCCATCTCTCCTCTGAAGATGAAGAGAGGAAGTCCCCTTTGAAGAACCTCTCCATCGAGAGGAGCGCGTCGCTGGCTCTTACAGTCTTCGTGGCTGCTGGGACCAGAACTGGTCGCGCCATTCTGTGAAGATTCGATGGTATAGAAGAGTAGACCCCAAATGCAAGAACACGAGCAGAGAGAGAAGAAGCTGAGACGACGGGATAAAGTGAACAGGCTTTTACTGAGCAGTTACAAACAAGGATACACGTTGAAACTGTTACAAAACAAAAGCAAACTGCAAAACCCGAAAAAAAAACAATACTCAGCAGAGCTGGCAATAATGTGGACTAAGAGAGGAACGGACTCACTGGGAAATACAAGTGACAAAAGGTGAGTATGTGACCGAACACAACTATGAAAAACAATACAACAATACAATGGCGCGACAATGAATGTGAGGAACGGGCAGCAATAAGTACTGCCTGTGATTACTAACAAGTGCCAGCTGGTAAAAGGCCAGGCATGGCCAATGCTGAGGAACACAGGATTAGTAAAGAAACTCACATCATAAATTAAAGCATGTGTAAAGGGCATATCTTAAGGAACACATACTGTATACAAAAAGAACAACCCTTAAGGAAACATGTGTAAAGATGTTTAACACTATAAAAGACATGTGTAAAGGGGGTGAACCTTAAAGGAAACACATGTAAAGTTAAACACTTACAAAAACATATGTAAAGGGGATGAACTTTTAAAAGGAAACCTTTTAAAACACAAGCTAAAACGCACCACACAACATGAACAGATAAAACACAGCACCAATATTATCCAGCAGACCTAGACTAAAATGCCATAGAGAGTCCAGTATCTGGAGTTGCTGCGTTTGGCCAACAGAGGGCGGCAGAAAACCACTGTTCATATTGTTCGCACATGATCCCTGGCTGGGACCATGACAGTCCCCTTCTTGACCACCTGGTCCGTCCAGAGAGAACATAGGTCTCTCTGTTTTACTCCAATTATTTTATATAGGAGGATTATATGCAGGTATATTCAGACAGATATGGATATGTATATATATATGCAGTAAATATAAATATATCATGTATATATGCGGTATACATATGCTATCAGAGTATAAAGAAATACATAGTATATGGGTAGACTATAGTGAGGTGGGTAGTTAAGATTATTATGATTACAGTGTAGGGCCGTTTTAGACAGTGAAAGCACTATGTAGGTATAAATTAAGTAGGTGACAGAGTTCAAATTCATACAGTATGGGTAGCAGGCCTAGGGTGTAGGCAACAGAGTCAGAGTTCAGAGTTTATATGGTGTCAACATGAGAGTTCAGATTCAGATTCAGATTCAGATTCCTTTATTAAGCCATTTGTGTAAAAACACATTGGTAATTGTTGCAGCGTTACAGTTTATGCGTTTTTTCCTTTCTTTTTTTCACAATAAACGACAAACACCAACACAGGACAAAAAACAGTGCAGTGGGGGATTAATCAATTAAATAAATACATATATATATATAAAGTGTAGAGTGCAGAGTTCCAGTAAGGACTAGTGCAGTGCAGTCAGTGTCATTGTGCCAGTGTCACTTGGGGGCAGAGGGGGGGAGGGGGGGGGGGGGGGGGGGCCGAGGGGGGGGGGGGGGGGCCTGAGGCATTGATCAGCCTGGCAGCTGAGGGGAAGAAGCTCAGTCTGTGACGAGCTTTCACAGCCTTTGGGATCCTCAGCCTTCTCCCAGAGAGAAGACAGCTGAGAGAATAAGCTGTTCCTGAGTCTGCTTGATTTGGAGCGGAGGTTCCTGTAGCGCCTCCTGGAGGGGAGGAGGGCAAACAGTCCATGATGGGGATGAGAGGTGTCCTTGACCGTCACCGTTTGTGATGGACAGATTCAATTGCAGGGAGTGGTCTCTCCCTCGGACTCCTTCACCGTCTTCCGAGCGGACCGGATGGAAGCCTCCGGTAAGAGCATCGGCGGGGATGTCTGTCTCCTTACCAACAACGGCTGGGTAAGCACAAAGGAGATCAAGATACTCTCCAGTTCATGCTTGCCGGACCTGGAACATCTGGCCATTCAATGCCGACCGTTTCATCTTCCCCGAGAGTTTACAGCGATCATCATGTCGGCAGTATACATCCCTCCCCAAGCTAACACCGCCAGGGCTCTGGCGGAGCTACAGGGGCATCTCAACACCCACCAGATAAAACACCCAGACGCAGCCATGATTATAGCCGGCGATTTCAACCAGGCGAATCTGAAGAAAGTGATGCCAAAGTGATGCACATCGCCTGCTCCACCAGGGGAGGAAATACGCTGGATCACTGCTACACCCCGTTCAGAGCCGGCTACAAGGCAGTACCGGCTCCGCCATTAGCAGGGGCTACAAGCACATCGGATCACGACTCCATTTTCCTGATTCCTGCTTACAGACCATCTCTTTACCTGCTTACAGGTAAAGAGATGGTCTGACCAATCAGAGGCCACGCGTCAGGGCGCTCTCGAGGACGTAGACTGGGGAATGTTTCAAGGAAGTGCCAGTGACGTCAGAGAGTTTGCAGATACTGTTGTTAGCTTCATAGCAACCTTAGCTGATAGTATCATCCCCACAAAGAAGGCGAGGGTGTTCCCGAACCAGAAACCGTGGGTGGACAGTACTATCAGAGCAGCTCTGAAAACTCGCACCACTGCTTACAACCTGGGCAGAGAGACAGGAAATATGGACGAGTATAAAACAACAGTCTACACTCTGCGCAAGGCTGTTAAACTTGCTAAGAGGTCGTATGCTGACAAAATGGAGCACAAATGGCACAGAATGACACAAGAGGCTTATGGCGGGGACTGAGGACGATAACTGACTACAAAGTCAGCGCCCCCTCAATGGGGAGCGACCATGCCTCTCTCGCGGACCAGCTCAACTCCTTTTACGCACGGTTTGGGGCAAACAGTGGTGCCGCTAGCTCACCGGCTAGTGACGTCACTGGCGCGCCGGCTGTTGTGGAGGGGGCATCCGCGGGGGGGGCGGGGACGCTCTCTCATTGACGGAACACAGTGTGAGAAGAGCATTTATACAGGTGAACACCAGAAAGGCTGCTGGCCCAGATGGAATAACAGGACGCATACTTAAGTCCTGTGCTAACCAGCTAGCCCCTGTGTCCACCACCATATTTAATCTATACCTGGCAGCAGGGCCGCCTGGGAGAAATGCGAGGCCCTGTGCGAGATTTAAACACGAGCCCCCCCCCCCCCCCCCCCCCAAAATGTAAAAAAAAAATATATATATATATATAATATATATATATATATTTTTTTATACAGTCAACATATTCTTAAATAATAGCGCTGCCCGAGGCTGGGCATGATACAGTCAACATATAGCAAGAGAGAGAGCGAGAGAGAGCTCCCGTTCTACAGTCAATATACAGTGTTATTGCTGCACAGACCCGGCAATGCCCCTGACCCTCCACCAGAGCAAGGCCAGAGAGAGAGAGAGAGAGAGAGAGAGAGACACATTGGAAAGAAACAACCCAAAACCAGAGCAAATTGAAATGCTATTTGGCCCTAAACAGAGAGTACACAGTGGCAGAATACCTGAGCACTGTGACTGACTAAATACTAAGAAGATCCTTGACTAGGTACAGACTCAGCGAGCACAGCCTAGCCATCGAGAAAGGCCGCCATAGGCAGACCTGGCTCCCAAGCGAAGACAGACCCACTGCACACAAGATGAGGTGGAAACAACCTGCCCACTATACCAAGACATACTTCCCACAAATTGCAAACACCCAAAGAGACTTTGAAAACATCGACAATAACTCAAAACTCCCATACCTACTGGGAGAAATACAAGAATGTGAAATAAAGCCCATTTGAATTGAAGAGAGAGAGATAGATAGAGCATGTCTGTGTGTGTTAGAAAGAGAGAGATAGAGAGAGAGCATGTCTGTTTGTGTGTGTGTTAGAGAGAGAGCATGTATATGCGTGTTAGAAAGAGAGAGAAATATAGAGAGAGAGCATGTCATTTTGTGTGTTAGAGAGAGATATAGAGCATGTCTGTGTGTGTTAGAGAGAGAGAGAGAGAGCATGTGTGTTTGTGTGTTAGAGAGAGAGAGAGCATGTCTGTGTGTGTGTGTTAGAGAGAGAGCATGTATGAGAGAGATAAGCAAAGATGAGCCCCTAAAGGATATTCAACTTTTAATGGAAGAACAAAACAGAAGGAAAAGATAACTTCACAAAGGCAACATGAATATACATAGATCCAATTGGACAAAGATCAACACTTAAATCCAAAGAGAAGAGGGTCTATACCAGAGAAAACAAAGTAGCAAGGAGCCAATGGCCGACATCAGCTAAATAGGCTAACTGCAAATAGAGTAGCCAGGTACTGACACCAGGCCACACACCGTTAGCTACTACAACAGCTAGCCGGCCCGTTTGGCTCCCGAGAGAGAGAGAGAGATATATCCACGGCGGGAATAGAATAGAGTGCATTAAAAACTCACCAAACGTCCAAGAGGATGGAGACAACCGCGTGGAGTTGACGAAGTTCATCTGCCGAATGACCGTCCTCTTCATCTTGGCATAACAATGCTGCACGCGCTCTCTCTAGGTTAGCTAACGCTAGTTAGCCTTTAGCTAAGCTAGCTACTAGCCGACATCATCATGGTTATCCCGACTGAACCACACGTTAGCACTCGATATTATAACGTAGCTAAAGCTAACTAGCTGTCCCTGCCTTCAGCTAAGCCTGACTGAACTGTCTAACATGCAACGACTTTCATCTTCAGTCTATCTGCCGAATGACCGTCCTCTTCGTTTTGGCTGGCATAACTAAGCATAACCTCCAAAGCTGCACGCGCAAAATAGTCAAATGCAGCTGACGCACGCCGGCGTACACATGATGTAACCCCTCCCTTCGTTGAAACCAATAGTATGTCTGCTGCAGAGCCCCAGAGCTCCAATAGTGAGTATGTCTGCTGCAGAGCCGCAGAGCCAGGAATATTCTACAAACGTGTCTAATGTGAAATATATAAGCATATAAGCAAAACTAGATTTTAGGTCTGTGATGAAAAAGGCCCTCGCGGGAAGGGGGGCATCGCAAAAAAAAAATTAAAATTTTTTTTTTTGTGCGAGGCCCCCCTTCCCGCGAGGCCCTGTGCGACCGCACTGCTCGCACACCCCCTGAGGCGGCCCTGCCTGGCAGAGTCAGTGGTCCCTGCCTGCTTCAAGATGTCTACCATTATCCCAGTACCAAAGAAATCCTCCCCAACAGGTCTCAATGACTACAGACCGGTGGCACTCACCTCTGTGGCCATTAAATGTTTTGAGAGGCTGGTCAAGGATCACATTTGTGCCTCCCTCCCCAGTGATATGGACCCTATGCAATTTGCATACAGGCCAAACAGGTCCACTGATGATGCGGTCTCCCAAGTACTGCACAGCACCCTCTCTCACCTACACCGCCAGAAGGGGGGCTATGTGAGACTGTTGTTCATTGACTACAGCTCAGCGTTCAACACCATAGTCCCCACCAGACTGGTGGACAAGCTGATCGAGCTGGGTCTGAGCTCCGCTCTGAGCGCCTGGATACTGGACGCTCTGAGTGAAAGGCCCCAGGCGGTCAGGGTGGGGGGTCAGACCTCCAACACCATCACCCTGAGCATCGGGTCCCCCCAGGGCTGTGTTCTGAGCCCCCTGCTGTACTCACTATACACACATGACTGTGTGGCCAAGTTCAGCTCCAACTCCATAGTGAAGTTTGCGGAGGACACAGTGGTGGTGGGGCTGATCTCAGACAACGACGAGAAGGCCTACCGGGAGGAGGTTGAGGTACTGGAACGCTGGTGCCAGGACAACAGCCTGCTCCTGAACATTGGTAAAACCAAGGAGCTGATCGTGGATTTTAGGAGGAGACAGCAGGGGAAACACACACCACTGAGGATAAACGGGGCTACCGTGGACAGGGTGAGCAGCTTCAAGTACCTGGGGGTCCACATCTCAGAGGATCTGACATGGACAACACACATAGACTCAGTCGTAAAAGAAAGGCGAAGCAGCGCCTCTACCACCTGAGACAGTTAAGGAAGTTCAGAGTATCTAGGAAGATACTCCAGTCCTTCTACTCCGGAGCTGTAGAGAGCATCTACGGGAGACTGCAATTCAAAACTGGCCCCTACAAATGTCCTAACCCAGTTGTACAATAAAGACCAAGCATGGCTTTGTCAGTATTCCAATGTACAGCCCCACCCAACCCAACCCCACCCCACCTACCCAACCTCCTCCAATGTACAGTTTCCATGTCAAATGTATGTCAGTATTCCAATGTACAGTGTCCCCCCCCCCCTACCCAACCCCCCCCCCCCCCCCCCCCCCCCCCCCCCCCAATGTACAGCCCCACCCCACCTACCCAACCTCCCCCAATGCACAGTTTCTATGTCAAATGTATATACTCTTCTTCTGGATTTTTTTAGTATCACAAACAGTACTGTATTTGAAAATCTGGTATGTCATAAATGTATAGATGTAGCAGTACTGTCTATCTGTATGTCATGTGTGTCATATGATGAATTGAAAATGGGGGACCCTGATGGAAACAAGACGAAAGTCTTTCTCAGGTCCTTCCCGCGAGGCCCTTTTTCATCACAGACCTAAAATCTAGTTTTGCTTATATGCTTATATATTTCACATTAGACACGTTTGTAGAATGTGTCTGACATGTTCCTGGGTCTGCAGTGACATACTATTGGTTTCAACGAAGGGAGCTATGGGGCTCTGCAGCAGACATACTATTGGTTTCAACGAAGGGAGCGGAGTGGTTACTTACATCATGTGTAGTACGCTGGCGTGAGTCAGCTGCGTTTGACTATTTCGCGCGTGCAGCTTTTGACTATTATGCTTAGTTATGCCAGCCAACTCGAAGAGGTCGGTCATTATCAGTCGGTCGGTCACCAAGGAACGTTGACGAAAGGCGGGACAAATGGCCGGAGCCTTGTCATGATGCAGTCGGGATATAGCCATGATGATGTCGGCTAGTAGCTAGCTTAGCTAAAGGCTAACTAGCGTTAGCTAACCTAGAGACATGCAGCCAAGATGAAGAGGATGGTCGTTTGGCAGATGAACTTCGTCAACTCTTGGACGTTTGGTGAGTTTTTAACCTATTCTATTAACTCTATTCTATTCCCGCCGTGGACATCGCTCTCTCTCTCTCTCTCTCTCTCTCTCTCTGGAGCTAAACTGGCCGACTAGCTGTTGTAGTACTACTAGTAGCTAACGGTGTATGGCCTGGTGTCAGCACCTGTATGTAGCCGCATAGCTTGCTTCTGCGTTAGCTAATGGTTAGCGATAGCCTGGTTGAGCTAACTGTTAGCCAGTTAGCTGTTTAGCTTCGACGTTAGCTGCCGGCTGCGCTCGGCTGGGAACGTTCGTTTGATGCTATCAGTTAGCCTTGAGTTAGCTGTTAGCTTGTGCTACGACCATTGACATTAGCCGTGAGAATAGCAGGGGGTTCTGGCACTCTGACTACGACATCATCTTTGACAGAAGATGTAGTCGGGCCTGCACCATGACAAGGCTCTGGCCATAGCTTATTTTTGTCCCGACAGCGAGAGGCCTTTCGTCAACGTGGAGACCTGTGTTGCGGCCTTTCACCCTGCGTTCCTTGGTGCAGGTAAGATTAATGAAAATGTCATGACATTACCCCACTCTTCCTTCCTTCCCCTCCCGACTGTTTTGTTAATAACGATGTTTTTTTCCAGGCAAAACATATGTTACTTCACAACATTTGGAGATACGACATGTGCTGTGTGTGAATTAATTTGTTCGTTTGTGTAGCTTGGGTAGCGTTGGGCCGTTGGCCAAAGCTGTGTGTGGCCTGGTGTCAGTAGCCTACCTGGCTAGCCTTTAGCTGTCGGCCATTGGCTCCTTGCTGCTTTGTTTTCTCTTGGTATAGACCCTCTTCTCTTTGGATTTAAGTGTTGATCTTTGTCCTTTTGGATCTATGTATATTCATGTTGCCTTTGTGAAGTTATCTTTTCCTTCTGTTTTGTTCTTTCATTAAAAGTTGAATATCCTTTAGGGGGTCATCTTTGCTTATCTCTCTCATACATGCTCTCTCTCTAACACACATGCTCTCTCTCTCTCTTTCTAACACACACAGTCTGCCTATGGCGGCCTTTCTCGATGGCTAGGCTGTGCTCGCTGAGTCTGTACCTAGTCAAGGATCTTCAGTCACAGTGCTCAGGTATTCTGCCACTGTGTACTCTCTGTTTAGGGCCAAATAGCATTTAAATTTCTTTCCAATGTGTCTCTCTCTGTACACTGTATATTGACTGTAGAACGGGAGCTCTCTCTCGCTCTCTCTCTTGCTATATGTTGACTGTATCATGCCCAGCCTCGGGCAGCGCTATTATTTACGAATATGTTGACTGTATAAAAAAAAAATAAAAAATTATATATATAATTTTTTTTTTTTTTTTTACCTTTTGAGGGGGGGGGGCTCGCGTTTAAATCTCGCACAGGGCCTCGCATTTCTCCCAGGCGGCCCTGATCACGGGTATTGCACTACCACCCCTGCAGGTCCTATACAACAAGAGGTGCAAATACAGAGCCTGCAGAATAATGAAAGACCCTCACCACCCCAACAACAGCCTGTTCAAGCTGCTGCGATCAGGCAAACGCCTGCAAACACCAGCAACTAGGAGAGACTTCGACTCAGCTTCTTCCCCCAGGCCATCAGAGCCTTGAACTCTGAACTATCCACACACAAGCACACATGAGCACACACACAACACACACACTGTACACGCTCACATACTAGCAAAACAAAACAAATAAACAAACAAACATGCTGCACACGCTCACACTTATGGTCACTTTACAAAAGGAAAGGTCACTTAAGAATATTATAGTATAACTTGAGATTGTATAATATAGCATTGTATAGCAGTGTACATAAAGACCCAGTGCCTCATCCGTAGCTAACAGTGTATTGCACTACCACAGGACCTAGCATGTCCTACCATGCTCTGTAAATAACTCATGTACATATACCGATTTGCCCAACTTTGTTTACTTGTTTTATTGCACAATGTCATTCTATTGGATTCTTAGTTTCTTACTATATATTACTATTGTGTTATGCACAATCGTTGCAGGCAAGACCCCCCGCATTTCATTGTATACTTGTATGCCGTGACAAATAAAACTCTTGACTTGACTTGACTTGGTGTACCAGTGATGCGTTGGGCTGTTTTCTCCACCCTCTAATCTGCAGTTATACATATAAATAATAAATAAATGGTGCATTTATATAACAGCTTTAATCCAAAGCGCTTTAAACTATCTTGTCCCTCACATTCACCCATTCACTCACACACGGTGGCGATTCTAGGAATTTTTAAACAAGGGGGCACAGGGGGGGGCAAAAGCTAGTATAGGGGGGGGGGGGGAGTAATTTTTTTGACATGAAATATATATATATATTTTTTTTTATATAGTTAAGTATGACCGGTAAGTATAAAGGAAGTTGGGTTTATCTAGACAGGTACCCTAAGTGTAGCAGGTAAGATCATAGCTGTCAACATTGGGATTAAAAAATAAGGTAGATTTCCCAGCGAGGGAGGGGGGGGGGGGGGGGGTGAAGGGTGGGTGGGGGGTGGGACTGTACATTGGAGGTGGTTGGGTGGGTGGGGTGGGTGCGGGTTGGGTAGGTGGGGTGGGGGGGGGACACTGTACAACTGTACAAGCAAAACTGTACATTGGAATATTGACAAAACCATACTTGGTCATTTACTGTACATTGGAGGGGGTTGGGTTAGGACATTTACAGGGGAATTGCAGTCTCCCGTAGGTGTTCTTTGAGAGTGGTTTTGAAAGTGGGTAGTGATTCACATTCCTTTACAGCTTTGGGTAGGACGTTCCACATTTTTTATTTATTTTTATTTTTTATTAAGGATCCCCATTAGCTGGTGCCATGGCTCCTAGCTAGTCTTCCTGGGGTGCACACAACACAATACATAAAACAGTTAATGCATAGATCAATACAAAAGATAAAAACAAGAATTTAGTATAAAGCAAATAAGCTACTTTCACAGATGCTATAGATAGAAAAAAGAAAAGAAAAAACAATTAACTAAAAACATACAATAAATATCAATTTTTAAAGATACAAAATGAGAACTTGTAGGCTAATAGGCAAAAACCCATACACAAATGCATTGATGTGGCATAATTGTAAAACGTGTTTAGTCCCTTTTTTTAGCCAAATCTGGGTTTAACATGATTTGTGGAGGTCCCTCTGGTGTTGTGATTGTGGTATTCACTGATCTTTGGGAAGTATTTTGACATGTATTGTACATGGGTACCTTGGTCGTGTAGTGTATATGTAGACCAGGCCCATTGCAAGTTGCTGTACTCTGTCGTCTACTCTAAGCCATCCATAGGTTGTCAAAGTGGGCAGGGGTGAGGTGGGTTCTAGGAGTAAGGTCAAGCAGTAGTCTGAGTTTGTTTGTAATTTAGTTTTTAGCGCCTTTGAGGTGCTTTGGTACCATGAGGTGCAAGCATAGTCGTAGTACCCTTGAATGAGTGCTCCTGCCAGAGTCTTCAGGGTATTCTTGTTTACCAGAGAGGAGATCCGGTACAAGAATCGAGTTCATTGGTTGACTTTTTTTATTACCTTGGATGCCATTTTGTCACAGGAAAGATTTGCCTCTAGGATGGAACCTAGGTATGTAATTTCATCTTTCCTTGTGACAATATTGTCACCCACTGTAACTGAGAAGCCATCGGTCTTGCTGAGTTTGTTATTTGATCCAAAGAGAATGGACTCTGTTTTACCCAGGTGTAATGATAGTTTGTTATCAGAGAGCCAGGTGCAGATTCTGCAGAGTTCTGAGCTGAGGGTTTTTTCAACCTGTAACTTGTTCTTGTCAGAGACCAGCAGGGCTGAGTCGTCTGCAAACAAGAACAAGTTGCAGTCACAAGCTGACGACATGTCATTTGCATAAATTAGGAACAGTAGCGGTCCTAATATGCTTCCTTGTGGAACACCACAGCTCACTGTGAGGGGGGGGGGCGGGTAGGGTAGTGTACCGTTTACCTCCACCATCTGTTCCCTCCCCTCAAGGTAGGATTGCATCCAGCTCACTGATATACTATCAAAACCAATTGCTTTTAGCTTGTCAATCAGAATGGAGTGATTGACAGTGTCGAAGGCCTTTTGCAGGTCCAGCATGACCATGCTGCAGTATTTGCCCGCGTCCACCTCTTTTTTGATGTGGTCGTTCAAATAGAGCATGTGTCAGTGGAGTGGGATGATCTGAAGCCAGATTGGAATTCGTAGATTAGATTTTTTTCCGCTAGCTACTTTTCAACCTGTTCCTAGAATTTTTTTCCATGACTTTCGAGATGGAGGTAAGAATAGAAACAGGGCGGTAGTTGCCTGGGTCTAATTTGCTGCCCTTTGGCTTTTTGTGCAGAGGGGTCACTCTCGCAATTTTGAAGTCCGTTTTATGGAGAGGTTTATTATGTGTGTGATGACTGGGGTGATGGCGGCTGCTGAGTCTCTGAGGAATTTGGAGGGGATGTTGTCATGGCCAGTGGCCTTGTTAGGTGGGAGGGCGCTCGGTTTTTTGAGTACCTCATCTGTTGTTACCATTTCCAGTTTGAAGTCGTCTTTGCGGACCCCTAGGTTTTTGTAGTAAGCTACTATGTGTTCTACCCCATAATGCCCTGAGTGGGAGGGTAGTTTGTTTAGCAGTGTTGTGGCTATGTTTGTGAAGAAAATGTTTAAGTAATTAGCTACATCCAGCTTGTCTGTGATGAGCGTGTTGTCCGACTTTATGTTTATGTTTGAGAATCTTGTTTTAAGTTTTTTACTGCAGCTTAGTTGATTATTGAGTAATTTCCTAAGTTCACATGGTTTGTTTTTGTTTTCCTCCGTTTTGTCATTGATGAAATTCTTTTTTGCAGTTTTGATCATGGAGTTTACGTCGTTTCTTAGTCTGTTTCTTTCCAGTTTGAGTTCAGTCACGTGGGCTTGGAGTTCACTGCTTGTGCTTGTCACCTGTACCTGTCTTATACTACCTGTACCTCCCCTCCCTCCCCATGCTGCTATGATGCCTGCATTTCCCCAAGGGGATCAATAAAGGAATATCTTATCTTATCTTATTCATGTAGTATTACAGTAGCTAAGTTAATAATATGCTCAAGTCACCAACAGTGTTTATGAGGTTTTGAAAAGCAAAGTGAATATTTTTCACAAAATGAAGCAATGAGACACTAGACGATTGCATGTTAGTGTGAAAAACATGATAATTGAGTGTCTAGCTAGGATAACTGAAAATAACGTGAGACCTAGCTAGATAGCTAATGTTAGCTGGAGAGTTTTAACTATCTCACCCAATAATTAAGGCTATACTATTACTAAACAGTGGCTTTATGCTCTACTTACCACTGTATTTCATTTATTTTATCCTCCTCATATTTTTTCTGCTCCAGATGGATAAATCCTCTTAATTTTGCTTGTTTATTATACTAACGTTAGCTAGCAAAGTGCGCAAAAGCCACAAGGGACACATATTAAAAAATGTAAATACCAATTCCACAAACATTTCAATATCAGGATTCAAGTGTGTCAGAGCATTGCTTGACTTACCATAAAACTTAAAAGCAGTGACTCCAGTTAACTAAATTTGCCTTCTTGTCCTTGATGAAATTGTTCTTCTGCAGTCTGACAAGTCTAGTGCACACCCTTCTCAGACTGTCTGTCGTTGCACTTGCAATTTTAACTGAAGCAGTTAAACTGAGCTGCTTGGCTACAATGGTTGTCAATAATTTCGCCATCAGCTGTGACTGGTCGGTTCAGAAGAACCCACATTGAACTTGAGAGGTTATGTATCCTTCCGTTACCGTTAGTCCCCTGTGTAACTAACCAGCATTATGCATTATTATTAATTTGAGGCATATATACATATATTCTGTATATTGCTATACAGGCATGCATAGCAACCTATAATTGACTCTTTGATGTCCGGCTCTGACCTTTTTTGATTGATTGATTGAAAACTTTATTAACATATTGCAGAATGGGTACAATACAGTACAGCTCAATACACACAATTGTTAAGGGAATGCAGACCAGAGAAAGACTTTCGTCTTGTTTACATCAGGGTCCCCCATTTTCAATTCATAATGACATTTATGACATACAAGACAACATACAGATATATATCATGACATTTATGACATACATGGCATACAGATATACAGTACTGTTACATTTGTGACATACACGATATGCAAATATACAGTACTGTTAAACAGAGATCCTAACAGAAAATATATACATATGAGGGAGAGGAAACTGTACATTATTTCGGAGAGGGTGGGAGGGGGGGTTTAGACATTTACGGGGGCCAGGTGCTCTTTGTCTTTCTTTGAGAGCGGTTTTGAAGGTGGGATTAAATTTTTTTTTACGGCTGTGGGTAGGGCGTTCCACATTGATGTGGCATAATTGCGAAACATGTTTAGTCCCTTGTTTGAGCCGAATCTGGGTTGAACATGAAAGCAGTGAGGTAAGTTTGTCTTCTTGAAGTTGTTCTGAATCTGCAGTGCACCCGGCTTCTCAGTCTGTCGTCGTTGCACTTCCAAATTGCAATCAGCGCTGGAGTTGTCAAGGGTTTCTTCTTGAAGCAGTCAAAATGCGCTCCTTGGCTACACCTACAATGGTTGTCAATCATTTCGACATCAGCTGTGACCGGTTCAGAAGAACCCACATTGAACTTGAGAGGTTATGTGTATCCTTTGTTCCTTCCGCACCGGTAAATTATAGTCCCCTGTCTAACTACTGTAACCAGAGTGCTACAGACTGGTTTAAATTTGCATCAGCTTGCGCCAATATGGGCAGGGGCACAATGGGGGCACATACATTTAGTAATTTAGGGCAGGGGCACAATGGGGGCACATAAATTTAGCATTTAGCTGACGCTTTTATCCAAAGCGACAAGTCATCAGGAAGGGCACAACTCTATCAGCACAAGTAACAATGTTCATCAAAGTGTTGAGTGCTACAGTGTAGGTTAGTATATTAGGACAAGTGCATGATGACAGTAAGGTTAGTTAGGGTTATATTTTTTAATAAAAAAAATCTGGGGTGGCACCTCAGGGGCACCTGAGATTTCAGGGGGGGCACGTGCCCCTGGTGCCCCAGTGGTAAAATCGCCCCTGCTCACACATTCACACACCGACGGCAGAGGCGACCGTGCAAGGTGCCAACCTGCTCATCGGGAGCAATTAGGGGTCAAGGACACTTCGACACGCTGCCCAGGAGGAGCATGAATGGAATCGGGAACCTTTTAGACTACCAGACGACGCATTACCTCCTGAGCCACCATTGCCCCCAGTATTTGAAAGTGAGATCGGGCGACTCATTGGGCTAACTGTTCCCCTGTTCTCTGAGGACCCCCATGGACCCCCGTTCTCTGAGGACCCCCATGGACCCCCGTTCTCTGAGGACCCCCATAGACCCCTGTTTTCTGAGGACCCCCGAGCTCCATGTGGAGAAGCACCGCACTAGGCTCAACTCTCTTCCCTTCCATCAGTCCTCCACCTCCATCTCTCAATGTCTCAACATCTAAAAGCACCCAGAAGACCGACTGCGGTCTGGTCCATAGCCGCACCTAAACTGTGGAATAGCCTCCCCCTCCACACCAGGTCAGCCCGGACCCTGGAGGTCTTTAAGTCCCGGCTAAAGACTCCTCTCTTCTCCCTGGAGGTCTTTAAGTCCCGGCTAAAGACTCATCTATTCTCCCTGGAGGTCTTTAAGTCCCGGCTAAAGACTCATCTCTTCTCCCTGGAGGTCTTTAAGTCCCGGTTAAAGACTCATCTCTTCTCCCTGGAGGTCTTTAAGTCCCGACTAAAGACTCATCCCTTCTCCCTGGAGGTCTTTAAGTCCCGGCTAAAGACTCATCTCTTCTCCCTGGAGGTCTTTAAGTCCCGGCTAAAGACTCATCTCTTCTCCCTGGAGGTCTTTAAGTCCCGGCTAAAGACTCATCTCTTCTCCCTGGAGGTCTTTAAGTCCTGGCTAAAGACTCATCACTTCTCCCTGGAGGTCTTTAAGTCCCGGCTAAAGACTCATCTCTTCTCCCTGGAGGTCTTTAAGTCCCGGTTAAAGAATCATCCCTTCTCCCTGGAGGTCTTTAAGTCCCGGCTAAAGACTCATCTCTTCTCCCTGGCCTTTGACCAGAGCTGAGCCTGCCTCCTATAGGTCGTTACTTTTAGTGCTTTTATGCCTTATTTTGTATCCTGCTGCACTTTTCTCTTTTATTCTTTTTTTTTCTATCTGAACCCCTGCACTTATTTCTATTTGCACATTTTTCACCATTATATTTAGCATGTATTGTGTATGTATTTCTTGCTCTATGCACTTATCTGTGAAGTACTTTGGTACAGACACAACTGTAAATGGGCTATACAAATCAACTTGATTATGATTATGATTATGGTTGAAGAGACAGACTGGTTGAAGACAGACTGGTTGAAAAGACAGACTGGTTGAAGACAGACTGGTTGAAGACAGACTGGTTGAAGACAGACTGGTTGAAGAGACAGACTGGTTGAAAAGACAGACTGGTTGAAAAGACAGACTGGTTGAAGACAGACTGGTTGAAGACAGACTGGTTGAAGACAGACTGGTTGAAAAGACAGACTGGTTGAAAAGACAGACTGGTTGAAGACAGACTGGTTGAAAAGACAGACTGCTTGAAGACAGACTGGTTGAAGACAGACTGCTTGAAGACAGACTGGTTGAAAAGACAGACTGGTTGAAAAGACAGACTGGTTGAAAAGACAGACTGGTTGAAAAGACAGACTGGTTGAAGACAGACTGGTTGAAGACAGACTGGTTGAAAAGACAGACTGGTTGAAGACAGACTGGTTGAAAAGACAGACTGGTTGAAGACAGACTGGTTGAAGACAGACTGGTTGAAAAGACAGACTGGTTGAAAAGACAGACTGGTTGAAGACAGACTGGTTGAAAAGACAGACTGGTTGAAAAGACAGACTGGTTGAAAAAACAGATTGGTTGAAAAGACAGACTGGTTGAAAAGACAGACTGGTTGAAAAGACAGACTGGTTGAAAAGACAGACTGGTTGAAGACAGACTGGTTGAAAAGTCAGACTGATTGAAGACAGACTGGTTGAAGACAGACTGGTTGAAAAGACAGACTGATTGAAGACAGACTGGTTGAAGACAGACTGCTTGAAGACAGACTGCTTGAAGACAGACTGGTTGAAAAGACAGACTGGTTGAAAAGACAGACTGGTTGAAAAGACAGACTGGTTGAAGACAGAGTGGTTGAAAAGACAGACTGGTTGAAGACAGACTGGTTGAAGACAGACTGGTTGAAAAGACAGACTGGTTGAAAAGACAGACTGGTTGAAGACAGACTGGTTGAAGACAGACTGGTAAAAAAGACAGACTGGTTGAAAATACAGACTGGTTGAAAAGACAGACTGGTTGAAGACAGACTGGTTGAAGACAGACTGGTTGAAAAGACAGACTGGTTGAAGACAGACTGGTTGAAAAGACAGACTGGTTGAAGACAGACTGGTTGAAGACAGACTGGTTGAAGACAGACTGGTTGAAGAGACAGACTGGTTGAAAAGACAGACTGGTTGAAAAGACAGACTGGTTGAAGACAGACTGGTTGAAGACAGACTGGTTGAAAAGACAGACTGGTTGAAAAGACAGACTGGTTGAAGACAGACTGGTGGAAAAGACAGACTGGTTGATAAGACAGACTGGTAGAAGACAGACTGGTTGAAAAGACAGACTGGTTGAAGACAGACTGGTTGAAAAGACAGACTGGTTGATAAGACAGACTGGTAGAAGACAGACTGGTTGAAAAGACAGACTGGTTGAAGACAGACTGGTTGAAAAGACAGACTGCTTGAAGACAGACTGGTTGAAGACAGACTGCTTGAAGACAGACTGGTTGAAAAGACAGACTGGTTGAAAAGACAGACTGGTTGAAAAGACAGACTGGTTGAAAAGACAGACTGGTTGAAGACAGACTGGTTGAAGACAGACTGGTTGAAAAGACAGACTGGTTGAAGACAGACTGGTTGAAAAGACAGACTGGTTGAAGACAGACTGGTTGAAGACAGACTGGTTGAAAAGACAGACTGGTTGAAAAGACAGACTGGTTGAAGACAGACTGGTTGAAAAGACAGACTGGTTGAAAAGACAGACTGGTTGAAAAAACAGATTGGTTGAAAAGACAGACTGGTTGAAAAGACAGACTGGTTGAAAAGACAGACTGGTTGAAAAGACAGACTGGTTGAAGACAGACTGGTTGAAAAGTCAGACTGATTGAAGACAGACTGGTTGAAGACAGACTGGTTGAAAAGACAGACTGATTGAAGACAGACTGGTTGAAGACAGACTGCTTGAAGACAGACTGCTTGAAGACAGACTGGTTGAAAAGACAGACTGGTTGAAAAGACAGACTGGTTGAAAAGACAGACTGGTTGAAGACAGACTGGTTGAAAAGACAGACTGGTTGAAGACAGACTGGTTGAAGACAGACTGGTTGAAAAGACAGACTGGTTGAAAAGACAGACTGGTTGAAGACAGACTGGTTGAAGACAGACTGGTAAAAAAGACAGACTGGTTGAAAATACAGACTGGTTGAAAAGACAGACTGGTTGAAGACAGACTGGTTGAAGACAGACTGGTTGAAAAGACAGACTGGTTGAAGACAGACTGGTTGAAAAGACAGACTGGTTGAAGACAGACTGGTTGAAGACAGACTGGTTGAAGACAGACTGGTTGAAGAGACAGACTGGTTGAAAAGACAGACTGGTTGAAAAGACAGACTGGTTGAAGACAGACTGGTTGAAGACAGACTGGTTGAAAAGACAGACTGGTTGAAAAGACAGACTGGTTGAAGACAGACTGGTGGAAAAGACAGACTGGTTGATAAGACAGACTGGTAGAAGACAGACTGGTTGAAAAGACAGACTGGTTGAAGACAGACTGGTTGAAAAGACAGACTGGTTGATAAGACAGACTGGTAGAAGACAGACTGGTTGAAAAGACAGACTGGTTGAAGACAGACTGGTTGAAGACAGACTGGTTGAAAAGACAGACTGGTTGAAGACAGACTGGTTGAAGACAGACTGGTTGAAAAGACAGACTGGTTGAAGACAGACTGGTTGAAAAGACAGACTGGTTGAAGACAGACTGGTGGAAGACAGACTGGTTGAAAAGACAGACTGGTAGAAGACAGACTGGTTGAAAAGACAGACTGGTTGATAAGACAGACTGGTAGAAGACAGACTGGTTGAAAAGACAGACTGGTTGAAGACAGACTGGTTGAAGACAGACTGGTTGAAAAGACAGACTGGTTGAAGACAGACTGGTTGAAGACAGACTGGTTGAAAAGACAGACTGGTTGAAGACAGACTGGTTGAAAAGACAGACTGGTTGAAAAGACAGACTGGTTGAAGACAGACTGGTTGAAAAGTCAGACTGATTGAAGACAGACTGGTTGAAGACAGACTGGTTGAAAAGACAGACTGGTTGAAAAGTCAGACTGGTTGAAGACAGACTGGTTGAAGACAGACTGCTTGAAGACAGACTGCTTGAAGACAGACTGGTTGAAAAGACAGACTGGTTGAAAAGACAGACTGGTTGAAAAGACAGACTGGTTGAAGACAGACTGGTTGAAAAGACAGACTGGTTGAAGACAGACTGGTTGAAGACAGACTGGTTGAAAAGACAGACTGGTTGAAAAGACAGACTGGTTGAAGACAGACTGGTTGAAGACAGACTGGTAAAAAAGACAGACTGGTTGAAAAGACAGACTGGTTGAAAAGACAGACTGGTTGAAGACAGACTGGTTGAAGACAGACTGGTTGAAAAGACAGACTGGTTGAAGACAGACTTGTTGAAAAGACAGACTGGTTGAAGACAGACTGGTTGAAGACAGACTGGTTGAAGACAGACTGGTTGAAGAGACAGACTGGTTGAAAAGACAGACTGGTTGAAAAGACAGACTGGTTGAAGACAGACTGGTTGAAGACAGACTGGTTGAAAAGACAGACTGGTTGAAAAGACAGACTGGTTGAAGACAGACTGGTGGAAAAGACAGACTGGTTGATAAGACAGACTGGTAGAAGACAGACTGGTTGAAAAGACAGACTGGTTGAAGACAGACTGGTTGAAAAGACAGACTGGTTGATAAGACAGACTGGTAGAAGACAGACTGGTTGAAAAGACAGACTGGTTGAAGACAGACTGGTTGAAGACAGACTGGTTGAAAAGACAGACTGGTTGAAGACAGACTGGTTGAAGACAGACTGGTTGAAAAGACAGACTGGTTGAAGACAGACTGGTTGAAAAGACAGACTGGTTGAAGACAGACTGGTGGAAGACAGACTGGTTGAAAAGACAGACTGGTTGAAGACAGACTGGTTGAAAAGACAGACTGGTTGATAAGACAGACTGGTAGAAGACAGACTGGTTGAAAAGACAGACTGGTTGAAGACAGACTGGTTGAAGACAGACTGGTTGAAAAGACAGACTGGTTGAAGACAGACTGGTTGAAGACAGACTGGTTGAAAAGACAGACTGGTTGAAGACAGACTTGTTGAAAAGACAGACTGGTTGAAGACAGACTGGTTGAAGACAGACTGGTTGAAAAGACAGACTGGTTGAAGACAGACTGGTTGAAAAGACAGACTGGTTGATAAGACAGACTGGTTGAAGACAGACTGGTAAAAAAGACAGACTGGTTGAAAAGACAGACTGGTTGAAAAGACAGACTGGTTGAAAAGACAGACTGGTTGAAGACAGACTGGTTGAAGACAGACTGGTTGAAAAGACAGACTGGTTGAAGACAGACTGGTTGAAAAGACAGACTGGTTGAAGACAGACTGGTTGAAGACAGACTGGTTGAAAAGACAGACTGGTTGAAGACAGACTGGTTGAAAAGACAGACTGGTTGAAAAGACAGACTGGTTGAAAAAACAGATTGGTTGAAAAGACAGACTGGTTGAAAAGACAGACTGGTTGAAAAGACAGACTGGTTGAAAAGACAGACTGGTTGAAGACAGACTGGTTGAAGACAGACTGGTTGAAAAGACAGGCTGGTTGAAGACAGACTGGTTGAAAAGACAGACTGGTTGAAGACAGACTGGTTGAAGACAGACTGGTTGAAGACAGACTGGTTGAAAAGACAGACTGGTTGAAAAGACAGACTGGTTGAAAAGACAGACTGGTTGAAGACAGACTGGTTGAAAAGACAGACTGGTTGATAAGACAGACTGGTAGAAGACAGACTGGTTGAAAAGACAGACTGGTTGAAGACAGACTGGTTGAAGACAGACTGGTTGAAAAGACAGACTGGTTGAAGACAGACTGGTTGAAGACAGACTGGTTGAAAAGACAGACTGGTTGAAGACAGACTTGTTGAAAAGACAGACTGGTTGAAGACAGACTGGTTGAAGACAGACTGGTTGAAAAGACAGACAGGTTGAAGACAGACTGGTTGAAAAGACAGACTGGTTGATAAGACAGACTGGTAGAAGACAGACTGGTTGAAAAGACAGACTGGTTGAAGACAGACTGGTTGAAGACAGACTGGTTGAAAAGACAGACTGGTAGAAGACAGACTGGTTGAAAAGACAGACTGGTTGAAAAGACAGACTGGTTGAAGACAGACTGATTGAAAATACAGACTGGTTGAAAAGACAGACTGGTTGAAAAGACAGACTGGTTGAAGACAGACTGGTTGAATACAGACTTGTTGAAAAGACAGACTGGTTGAAGACAGACTGGTTGAAAAGACAGACTGGTTGAAAAGACAGACTGGTTGAAAAGACAGACTGGTTGAAGACAGACTGCTTGAAGACAGACTGGTTGAAAAGACAGACTGGTTGAAAAGACAGACTGGTTGAAAAGACAGACTGATTGAAGACATACTGGTTGAAGACAGACTGGTTGAAGACAGACTGGTTGAAAAGACAGACTGGTTGAAAAGACAGACTGGTTAAAGACAGACTGGTTGAAAAGACAGACTGGTTGAAGACAGACTGGTAAAAAAGACAGACTGGTTGAAAAGACAGACTGGTTGAAAAGACAGACTGGTTGAAGACAGACTGGTTGAAGACAGACTGGTTGAAGACAGACTGGTTGAAAAGACAGACTGGTTGAAAAGACAGACTGGTTAAAGACAGACTGGTTGAAAAGACAGACTGGTTGAAGACAGACTGGTAAAAAAGACAGACTGGTTGAAAAGACAGACTGGTTGAAGACAGACTTGTTGAAAAGACAGACTGGTTGAAAAGACAGACTGGTTGAAAAAACAGATTGGTTGAAAAGACAGACTGGTTGAAAAGACAGACTGGTTGAAAAGACAGACTGGTTGAAGACAGACTGGTTGAAAAGTCAGACTGATTGAAGACAGACTGGTTGAAGACAGACTGGTTGAAAAGACAGACTGGTTGAAAAGTCAGACTGATTGAAGACAGACTGGTTGAAGACAGACTGCTTGAAGACAGACTGCTTGAAGACAGACTGGTTGAAAAGACAGACTGGTTGAAAAGACAGACTGGTTGAAAAGACAGACTGGTTGAAGACAGACTGGTTGAAAAGACAGACTGGTTGAAGACAGACTGGTTGAAAAGACAGACTGGTTGAAGACAGACTGGTGGAAGACAGACTGGTTGAAAAGACAGCCTGGTTGAAGACAGACTGGTTGAAAAGACAGACTGGTTGATAAGACAGACTGGTAGAAGACAGACTGGTTGAAAAGACAGACTGGTTGAAGACAGACTGGTTGAAGACAGACTGGTTGAAAAGACAGACTGGTTGAAGACAGACTGGTTGAAGACAGACTGGTTGAAAAGACAGACTGGTTGAAGACAGACTTGTTGAAAAGACAGACTGGTTGAAGACAGACTGGTTGAAGACAGACTGGTTGAAAAGACAGACTGGTTGAAGACAGACTGGTTGAAAAGACAGACTGGTTGATAAGACAGACTGGTTGAAGACAGACTGGTAAAAAAGACAGACTGGTTGAAAAGACAGACTGGTTGAAAAGACAGACTGGTTGAAAAGACAGACTGGTTGAAGACAGACTGGTTGAAGACAGACTGGTTGAAAAGACAGACTGGTTGAAGACAGACTGGTTGAAAAGACAGACTGGTTGAAGACAGACTGGTTGAAGACAGACTGGTTGAAAAGACAGACTGGTTGAAAAGACAGACTGGTTGAAGACAGACTGGTTGAAAAGACAGACTGGTTGAAGAGACAGACTGGTTGAAAAAACAGATTGGTTGAAAAGACAGACTGGTTGAAAAGACAGACTGGTTGAAAAGACAGACTGGTTGAAAAGACAGACTGGTTGAAGACAGACTGGTTGAAGACAGACTGGTTGAAAAGACAGGCTGGTTGAAGACAGACTGGTTGAAAAGACAGACTGGTTGAAGACAGACTGGTTGAAGACAGACTGGTTGAAGACAGACTGGTTGAAAAGACAGACTGGTTGAAAAGACAGACTGGTTGAAAAGACAGACTGGTTGAAGACAGACTGGTTGAAAAGACAGACTGGTTGATAAGACAGACTGGTAGAAGACAGACTGGTTGAAAAGACAGACTGGTTGAAGACAGACTGGTTGAAGACAGACTGGTTGAAAAGACAGACTGGTTGAAGACAGACTGGTTGAAGACAGACTGGTTGAAAAGACAGACTGGTTGAAGACAGACTGGTTGAAGACAGACTGGTTGAAAAGACAGACTGGTTGAAGACAGACTTGTTGAAAAGACAGACTGGTTGAAGACAGACTGGTTGAAGACAGACTGGTTGAAAAGACAGACAGGTTGAAGACAGACTGGTTGAAAAGACAGACTGGTTGATAAGACAGACTGGTAGAAGACAGACTGGTTGAAAAGACAGACTGGTTGAAGACAGACTGGTTGAAGACAGACTGGTTGAAAAGACAGACTGGTAGAAGACAGACTGGTTGAAAAGACAGACTGGTTGAAAAGACAGACTGGTTGAAGACAGACTGATTGAAAATACAGACTGGTTGAAAAGACAGACTGGTTGAAAAGACAGACTGGTTGAAGACAGACTGGTTGAATACAGACTTGTTGAAAAGACAGACTGGTTGAAGACAGACTGGTTGAAAAGACAGACTGGTTGAAAAGACAGACTGGTTGAAAAGACAGACTGGTTGAAGACAGACTGCTTGAAGACAGACTGGTTGAAAAGACAGACTGGTTGAAAAGACAGACTGGTTGAAAAGACAGACTGATTGAAGACAGACTGGTTGAAGACAGACTGGTTGAAGACAGACTGGTTGAAAAGACAGACTGGTTGAAAAGACAGACTGGTTAAAGACAGACTGGTTGAAAAGACAGACTGGTTGAAGACAGACTGGTAAAAAAGACAGACTGGTTGAAAAGACAGACTGGTTGAAAAGACAGACTGGTTGAAGACAGACTGGTTGAAGACAGACTGGTTGAAGACAGACTGGTTGAAAAGACAGACTGGTTGAAAAGACAGACTGGTTAAAGACAGACTGGTTGAAAAGACAGACTGGTTGAAGACAGACTGGTAAAAAAGACAGACTGGTTGAAAAGACAGACTGGTTGAAAAGACAGACTGGTTGAAGACAGACTGGTTGAAGACAGACTGGTTGAAAAGACAGACTGGTTGAAGACAGACTGGTTGAAAAGACAGACTGGTTGAAGACAGACTGGTTGAAGACAGACTGGTTGAAAAGACAGACTAGTTGAAAAGACAGACTGGTTGAAGACAGACTTGTTGAAAAGACAGACTGGTTGAAAAGACAGACTGGTTGAAGACAGACTGGTTGAAAAGACAGACTGGTTGAAGACAGACTGGTTGAAGACAGACTGGTTGAAGACAGACTGGTTGAAGAGACAGACTGGTTGAAAAGACAGACTGGTTGAAAAGACAGACTGGTTGAAGACAGACTGGTTGAAGACAGACTGGTTGAAGACAGACTGGTTGAAAAGACAGACTGGTTGAAAAGACAGACTGGTTGAAGACAGACTGGTTGAAAAGACAGACTGCTTGAAGACAGACTGGTTGAAGACAGACTGCTTGAAGACAGACTGGTTGAAAAGACAGACTGGTTGAAAAGACAGACTGGTTGAAAAGACAGACTGGTTGAAAAGACAGACTGGTTGAAGACAGACTGGTTGAAGACAGACTGGTTGAAAAGACAGACTGGTTGAAGACAGACTGGTTGAAAAGACAGACTGGTTGAAGACAGACTGGTTGAAGACAGACTGGTTGAAAAGACAGACTGGTTGAAAAGACAGACTGGTTGAAGACAGACTGGTTGAAAAGACAGACTGGTTGAAAAGACAGACTGGTTGAAAAAACAGATTGGTTGAAAAGACAGACTGGTTGAAAAGACAGACTGGTTGAAAAGACAGACTGGTTGAAAAGACAGACTGGTTGAAGACAGACTGGTTGAAAAGTCAGACTGATTGAAGACAGACTGGTTGAAGACAGACTGGTTGAAAAGACAGACTGATTGAAGACAGACTGGTTGAAGACAGACTGCTTGAAGACAGACTGCTTGAAGACAGACTGGTTGAAAAGACAGACTGGTTGAAAAGACAGACTGGTTGAAAAGACAGACTGGTTGAAGACAGACTGGTTGAAAAGACAGACTGGTTGAAGACAGACTGGTTGAAGACAGACTGGTTGAAAAGACAGACTGGTTGAAAAGACAGACTGGTTGAAGACAGACTGGTTGAAGACAGACTGGTAAAAAAGACAGACTGGTTGAAAATACAGACTGGTTGAAAAGACAGACTGGTTGAAGACAGACTGGTTGAAGACAGACTGGTTGAAAAGACAGACTGGTTGAAGACAGACTGGTTGAAAAGACAGACTGGTTGAAGACAGACTGGTTGAAGACAGACTGGTTGAAGACAGACTGGTTGAAGAGACAGACTGGTTGAAAAGACAGACTGGTTGAAGACAGACTGGTTGAAGACAGACTGGTTGAAAAGACAGACTGGTTGAAAAGACAGACTGGTTGAAGACAGACTGGTGGAAAAGACAGACTGGTTGATAAGACAGACTGGTAGAAGACAGACTGGTTGAAAAGACAGACTGGTTGAAGACAGACTGGTTGAAAAAACAGACTGGTTGATAAGACAGACTGGTAGAAGACAGACTGGTTGAAAAGACAGACTGGTTGAAGACAGACTGGTTGAAGACAGACTGGTTGAAAAGACAGACTGGTTGAAGACAGACTGGTTGAAGACAGACTGGTTGAAAAGACAGACTGGTTGAAGACAGACTGGTTGAAAAGACAGACTGGTTGAAGACAGACTGGTGGAAGACAGACTGGTTGAAAAGACAGACTGGTAGAAGACAGACTGGTTGAAAAGACAGACTGGTTGATAAGACAGACTGGTAGAAGACAGACTGGTTGAAAAGACAGACTGGTTGAAGACAGACTGGTTGAAGACAGACTGGTTGAAAAGACAGACTGGTTGAAGACAGACTGGTTGAAGACAGACTGGTTGAAAAGACAGACTGGTTGAAGACAGACTGGTTGAAAAGACAGACTGGTTGAAAAGACAGACTGGTTGAAGACAGACTGGTTGAAAAGTCAGACTGATTGAAGACAGACTGGTTGAAGACAGACTGGTTGAAAAGACAGACTGGTTGAAAAGTCAGACTGATTGAAGACAGACTGGTTGAAGACAGACTGCTTGAAGACAGACTGCTTGAAGACAGACTGGTTGAAAAGACAGACTGGTTGAAAAGACAGACTGGTTGAAAAGACAGACTGGTTGAAGACAGACTGGTTGAAAAGACAGACTGGTTGAAGACAGACTGGTTGAAGACAGACTGGTTGAAAAGACAGACTGGTTGAAAAGACAGACTGGTTGAAGACAGACTGGTTGAAGACAGACTGGTAAAAAAGACAGACTGGTTGAAAAGACAGACTGGTTGAAAAGACAGACTGGTTGAAGACAGACTGGTTGAAGACAGACTGGTTGAAAAGACAGACTGGTTGAAGACAGACTTGTTGAAAAGACAGACTGGTTGAAGACAGACTGGTTGAAGACAGACTGGTTGAAGACAGACTGGTTGAAGAGACAGACTGGTTGAAAAGACAGACTGGTTGAAAAGACAGACTGGTTGAAGACAGACTGGTTGAAGACAGACTGGTTGAAAAGACAGACTGGTTGAAAAGACAGACTGGTTGAAGACAGACTGGTGGAAAAGACAGACTGGTTGATAAGACAGACTGGTAGAAGACAGACTGGTTGAAAAGACAGACTGGTTGAAGACAGACTGGTTGAAAAGACAGACTGGTTGATAAGACAGACTGGTAGAAGACAGACTGGTTGAAAAGACAGACTGGTTGAAGACAGACTGGTTGAAGACAGACTGGTTGAAAAGACAGACTGGTTGAAGACAGACTGGTTGAAGACAGACTGGTTGAAAAGACAGACTGGTTGAAGACAGACTGGTTGAAAAGACAGACTGGTTGAAGACAGACTGGTGGAAGACAGACTGGTTGAAAAGACAGACTGGTTGAAGACAGACTGGTTGAAAAGACAGACTGGTTGATAAGACAGACTGGTAGAAGACAGACTGGTTGAAAAGACAGACTGGTTGAAGACAGACTGGTTGAAGACAGACTGGTTGAAAAGACAGACTGGTTGAAGACAGACTGGTTGAAGACAGACTGGTTGAAAAGACAGACTGGTTGAAGACAGACTTGTTGAAAAGACAGACTGGTTGAAGACAGACTGGTTGAAGACAGACTGGTTGAAAAGACAGACTGGTTGAAGACAGACTGGTTGAAAAGACAGACTGGTTGATAAGACAGACTGGTTGAAGACAGACTGGTAAAAAAGACAGACTGGTTGAAAAGACAGACTGGTTGAAAAGACAGACTGGTTGAAAAGACAGACTGGTTGAAGACAGACTGGTTGAAGACAGACTGGTTGAAAAGACAGACTGGTTGAAGACAGACTGGTTGAAAAGACAGACTGGTTGAAGACAGACTGGTTGAAGACAGACTGGTTGAAAAGACAGACTGGTTGAAAAGACAGACTGGTTGAAGACAGACTGGTTGAAAAGACAGACTGGTTGAAAAGACAGACTGGTTGAAAAAACAGATTGGTTGAAAAGACAGACTGGTTGAAAAGACAGACTGGTTGAAAAGACAGACTGGTTGAAAAGACAGACTGGTTGAAGACAGACTGGTTGAAGACAGACTGGTTGAAAAGACAGGCTGGTTGAAGACAGACTGGTTGAAAAGACAGACTGGTTGAAGACAGACTGGTTGAAGACAGACTGGTTGAAGACAGACTGGTTGAAAAGACAGACTGGTTGAAGAGACAGACTGGTTGAAAAAACAGATTGGTTGAAAAGACAGACTGGTTGAAAAGACAGACTGGTTGAAAAGACAGACTGGTTGAAAAGACAGACTGGTTGAAGACAGACTGGTGGAAGACAGACTGGTTGAAAAGACAGACTGGTAGAAGACAGACTGGTTGAAAAGACAGACTGGTTGATAAGACAGACTGGTAGAAGACAGACTGGTTGAAAAGACAGACTGGTTGAAGACAGACTGGTTGAAGACAGACTGGTTGAAAAGACAGACTGGTTGAAGACAGACTGGTTGAAGACAGACTGGTTGAAAAGACAGACTGGTTGAAGACAGACTGGTTGAAAAGACAGACTGGTTGAAAAGACAGACTGGTTGAAGACAGACTGGTTGAAAAGTCAGACTGATTGAAGACAGACTGGTTGAAGACAGACTGGTTGAAAAGACAGACTGGTTGAAAAGTCAGACTGGTTGAAGACAGACTGGTTGAAGACAGACTGCTTGAAGACAGACTGCTTGAAGACAGACTGGTTGAAAAGACAGACTGGTTGAAAAGACAGACTGGTTGAAAAGACAGACTGGTTGAAGACAGACTGGTTGAAAAGACAGACTGGTTGAAGACAGACTGGTTGAAGACAGACTGGTTGAAAAGACAGACTGGTTGAAAAGACAGACTGGTTGAAGACAGACTGGTTGAAGACAGACTGGTAAAAAAGACAGACTGGTTGAAAAGACAGACTGGTTGAAAAGACAGACTGGTTGAAGACAGACTGGTTGAAGACAGACTGGTTGAAAAGACAGACTGGTTGAAGACAGACTTGTTGAAAAGACAGACTGGTTGAAGACAGACTGGTTGAAGACAGACTGGTTGAAGACAGACTGGTTGAAGAGACAGACTGGTTGAAAAGACAGACTGGTTGAAAAGACAGACTGGTTGAAGACAGACTGGTTGAAGACAGACTGGTTGAAAAGACAGACTGGTTGAAAAGACAGACTGGTTGAAGACAGACTGGTGGAAAAGACAGACTGGTTGATAAGACAGACTGGTAGAAGACAGACTGGTTGAAAAGACAGACTGGTTGAAGACAGACTGGTTGAAAAGACAGACTGGTTGATAAGACAGACTGGTAGAAGACAGACTGGTTGAAAAGACAGACTGGTTGAAGACAGACTGGTTGAAGACAGACTGGTTGAAAAGACAGACTGGTTGAAGACAGACTGGTTGAAGACAGACTGGTTGAAAAGACAGACTGGTTGAAGACAGACTGGTTGAAAAGACAGACTGGTTGAAGACAGACTGGTGGAAGACAGACTGGTTGAAAAGACAGACTGGTTGAAGACAGACTGGTTGAAAAGACAGACTGGTTGATAAGACAGACTGGTAGAAGACAGACTGGTTGAAAAGACAGACTGGTTGAAGACAGACTGGTTGAAGACAGACTGGTTGAAAAGACAGACTGGTTGAAGACAGACTGGTTGAAGACAGACTGGTTGAAAAGACAGACTGGTTGAAGACAGACTTGTTGAAAAGACAGACTGGTTGAAGACAGACTGGTTGAAGACAGACTGGTTGAAAAGACAGACTGGTTGAAGACAGACTGGTTGAAAAGACAGACTGGTTGATAAGACAGACTGGTTGAAGACAGACTGGTAAAAAAGACAGACTGGTTGAAAAGACAGACTGGTTGAAAAGACAGACTGGTTGAAAAGACAGACTGGTTGAAGACAGACTGGTTGAAGACAGACTGGTTGAAAAGACAGACTGGTTGAAGACAGACTGGTTGAAAAGACAGACTGGTTGAAGACAGACTGGTTGAAGACAGACTGGTTGAAAAGACAGACTGGTTGAAGACAGACTGGTTGAAAAGACAGACTGGTTGAAAAGACAGACTGGTTGAAAAAACAGATTGGTTGAAAAGACAGACTGGTTGAAAAGACAGACTGGTTGAAAAGACAGACTGGTTGAAAAGACAGACTGGTTGAAGACAGACTGGTTGAAGACAGACTGGTTGAAAAGACAGGCTGGTTGAAGACAGACTGGTTGAAAAGACAGACTGGTTGAAGACAGACTGGTTGAAGACAGACTGGTTGAAGACAGACTGGTTGAAAAGACAGACTGGTTGAAAAGACAGACTGGTTGAAAAGACAGACTGGTTGAAGACAGACTGGTTGAAAAGACAGACTGGTTGATAAGACAGACTGGTAGAAGACAGACTGGTTGAAAAGACAGACTGGTTGAAGACAGACTGGTTGAAGACAGACTGGTTGAAAAGACAGACTGGTTGAAGACAGACTGGTTGAAGACAGACTGGTTGAAAAGACAGACTGGTTGAAGACAGACTTGTTGAAAAGACAGACTGGTTGAAGACAGACTGGTTGAAGACAGACTGGTTGAAAAGACAGACAGGTTGAAGACAGACTGGTTGAAAAGACAGACTGGTTGATAAGACAGACTGGTAGAAGACAGACTGGTTGAAAAGACAGACTGGTTGAAGACAGACTGGTTGAAGACAGACTGGTTGAAAAGACAGACTGGTAGAAGACAGACTGGTTGAAAAGACAGACTGGTTGAAAAGACAGACTGGTTGAAGACAGACTGATTGAAAATACAGACTGGTTGAAAAGACAGACTGGTTGAAAAGACAGACTGGTTGAAGACAGACTGGTTGAATACAGACTTGTTGAAAAGACAGACTGGTTGAAGACAGACTGGTTGAAAAGACAGACTGGTTGAAAAGACAGACTGGTTGAAAAGACAGACTGGTTGAAGACAGACTGCTTGAAGACAGACTGGTTGAAAAGACAGACTGGTTGAAAAGACAGACTGGTTGAAAAGACAGACTGATTGAAGACATACTGGTTGAAGACAGACTGGTTGAAGACAGACTGGTTGAAAAGACAGACTGGTTGAAAAGACAGACTGGTTAAAGACAGACTGGTTGAAAAGACAGACTGGTTGAAGACAGACTGGTAAAAAAGACAGACTGGTTGAAAAGACAGACTGGTTGAAAAGACAGACTGGTTGAAGACAGACTGGTTGAAGACAGACTGGTTGAAGACAGACTGGTTGAAAAGACAGACTGGTTGAAAAGACAGACTGGTTAAAGACAGACTGGTTGAAAAGACAGACTGGTTGAAGACAGACTGGTAAAAAAGACAGACTGGTTGAAAAGACAGACTGGTTGAAGACAGACTTGTTGAAAAGACAGACTGGTTGAAAAGACAGACTGGTTGAAAAAACAGATTGGTTGAAAAGACAGACTGGTTGAAAAGACAGACTGGTTGAAAAGACAGACTGGTTGAAGACAGACTGGTTGAAAAGTCAGACTGATTGAAGACAGACTGGTTGAAGACAGACTGGTTGAAAAGACAGACTGGTTGAAAAGTCAGACTGATTGAAGACAGACTGGTTGAAGACAGACTGCTTGAAGACAGACTGCTTGAAGACAGACTGGTTGAAAAGACAGACTGGTTGAAAAGACAGACTGGTTGAAAAGACAGACTGGTTGAAGACAGACTGGTTGAAAAGACAGACTGGTTGAAGACAGACTGGTTGAAAAGACAGACTGGTTGAAGACAGACTGGTGGAAGACAGACTGGTTGAAAAGACAGCCTGGTTGAAGACAGACTGGTTGAAAAGACAGACTGGTTGATAAGACAGACTGGTAGAAGACAGACTGGTTGAAAAGACAGACTGGTTGAAGACAGACTGGTTGAAGACAGACTGGTTGAAAAGACAGACTGGTTGAAAAGACAGACTGGTTGAAAAGACAGACTGGTTGAAAAGACAGACTGGTTGAAGACAGACTGGTTGAAGACAGACTGGTTGAAAAGACAGGCTGGTTGAAGACAGACTGGTTGAAAAGACAGACTGGTTGAAGACAGACTGGTTGAAGACAGACTGGTTGAAGACAGACTGGTTGAAAAGACAGACTGGTTGAAAAGACAGACTGGTTGAAAAGACAGACTGGTTGAAGACAGACTGGTTGAAAAGACAGACTGGTTGATAAGACAGACTGGTAGAAGACAGACTGGTTGAAAAGACAGACTGGTTGAAGACAGACTGGTTGAAGACAGACTGGTTGAAAAGACAGACTGGTTGAAGACAGACTGGTTGAAGACAGACTGGTTGAAAAGACAGACTGGTTGAAGACAGACTTGTTGAAAAGACAGACTGGTTGAAGACAGACTGGTTGAAGACAGACTGGTTGAAAAGACAGACAGGTTGAAGACAGACTGGTTGAAAAGACAGACTGGTTGATAAGACAGACTGGTAGAAGACAGACTGGTTGAAAAGACAGACTGGTTGAAGACAGACTGGTTGAAGACAGACTGGTTGAAAAGACAGACTGGTAGAAGACAGACTGGTTGAAAAGACAGACTGGTTGAAAAGACAGACTGGTTGAAGACAGACTGATTGAAAATACAGACTGGTTGAAAAGACAGACTGGTTGAAAAGACAGACTGGTTGAAGACAGACTGGTTGAATACAGACTTGTTGAAAAGACAGACTGGTTGAAGACAGACTGGTTGAAAAGACAGACTGGTTGAAAAGACAGACTGGTTGAAAAGACAGACTGGTTGAAGACAGACTGCTTGAAGACAGACTGGTTGAAAAGACAGACTGGTTGAAAAGACAGACTGGTTGAAAAGACAGACTGATTGAAGACATACTGGTTGAAGACAGACTGGTTGAAGACAGACTGGTTGAAAAGACAGACTGGTTGAAAAGACAGACTGGTTAAAGACAGACTGGTTGAAAAGACAGACTGGTTGAAGACAGACTGGTAAAAAAGACAGACTGGTTGAAAAGACAGACTGGTTGAAAAGACAGACTGGTTGAAGACAGACTGGTTGAAGACAGACTGGTTGAAGACAGACTTGTTGAAAAGACAGACTGGTTGAAAAGACAGACTGGTTAAAGACAGACTGGTTGAAAAGACAGACTGGTTGAAGACAGACTGGTAAAAAAGACAGACTGGTTGAAAAGACAGACTGGTTGAAGACAGACTTGTTGAAAAGACAGACTGGTTGAAAAGACAGACTGGTTGAAAAAACAGATTGGTTGAAAAGACAGACTGGTTGAAAAGACAGACTGGTTGAAAAGACAGACTGGTTGAAGACAGACTGGTTGAAAAGTCAGACTGATTGAAGACAGACTGGTTGAAGACAGACTGGTTGAAAAGACAGACTGGTTGAAAAGTCAGACTGATTGAAGACAGACTGGTTGAAGACAGACTGCTTGAAGACAGACTGCTTGAAGACAGACTGGTTGAAAAGACAGACTGGTTGAAAAGACAGACTGGTTGAAAAGACAGACTGGTTGAAGACAGACTGGTTGAAAAGACAGACTGGTTGAAGACAGACTGGTTGAAAAGACAGACTGGTTGAAGACAGACTGGTGGAAGACAGACTGGTTGAAAAGACAGCCTGGTTGAAGACAGACTGGTTGAAAAGACAGACTGGTTGATAAGACAGACTGGTAGAAGACAGACTGGTTGAAAAGACAGACTGGTTGAAGACAGACTGGTTGAAGACAGACTGGTTGAAAAGACAGACTGGTTGAAGACAGACTGGTTGAAGACAGACTGGTTGAAAAGACAGACTGGTTGAAGACAGACTTGTTGAAAAGACAGACTGGTTGAAGACAGACTGGTTGAAGACAGACTGGTTGAAAAGACAGACTGGTTGAAGACAGACTGGTTGAAAAGACAGACTGGTTGATAAGACAGACTGGTTGAAGACAGACTGGTAAAAAAGACAGACTGGTTGAAAAGACAGACTGGTTGAAAAGACAGACTGGTTGAAAAGACAGACTGGTTGAAGACAGACTGGTTGAAGACAGACTGGTTGAAAAGACAGACTGGTTGAAGACAGACTGGTTGAAAAGACAGACTGGTTGAAGACAGACTGGTTGAAGACAGACTGGTTGAAAAGACAGACTGGTTGAAAAGACAGACTGGTTGAAGACAGACTGGTTGAAAAGACAGACTGGTTGAAGAGACAGACTGGTTGAAAAAACAGATTGGTTGAAAAGACAGACTGGTTGAAAAGACAGACTGGTTGAAAAGACAGACTGGTTGAAAAGACAGACTGGTTGAAGACAGACTGGTTGAAGACAGACTGGTTGAAAAGACAGGCTGGTTGAAGACAGACTGGTTGAAAAGACAGACTGGTTGAAGACAGACTGGTTGAAGACAGACTGGTTGAAGACAGACTGGTTGAAAAGACAGACTGGTTGAAAAGACAGACTGGTTGAAAAGACAGACTGGTTGAAGACAGACTGGTTGAAAAGACAGACTGGTTGATAAGACAGACTGGTAGAAGACAGACTGGTTGAAAAGACAGACTGGTTGAAGACAGACTGGTTGAAGACAGACTGGTTGAAAAGACAGACTGGTTGAAGACAGACTGGTTGAAGACAGACTGGTTGAAAAGACAGACTGGTTGAAGACAGACTGGTTGAAGACAGACTGGTTGAAAAGACAGACTGGTTGAAGACAGACTTGTTGAAAAGACAGACTGGTTGAAGACAGACTGGTTGAAGACAGACTGGTTGAAAAGACAGACAGGTTGAAGACAGACTGGTTGAAAAGACAGACTGGTTGATAAGACAGACTGGTAGAAGACAGACTGGTTGAAAAGACAGACTGGTTGAAGACAGACTGGTTGAAGACAGACTGGTTGAAAAGACAGACTGGTAGAAGACAGACTGGTTGAAAAGACAGACTGGTTGAAAAGACAGACTGGTTGAAGACAGACTGATTGAAAATACAGACTGGTTGAAAAGACAGACTGGTTGAAAAGACAGACTGGTTGAAGACAGACTGGTTGAATACAGACTTGTTGAAAAGACAGACTGGTTGAAGACAGACTGGTTGAAAAGACAGACTGGTTGAAAAGACAGACTGGTTGAAAAGACAGACTGGTTGAAGACAGACTGCTTGAAGACAGACTGGTTGAAAAGACAGACTGGTTGAAAAGACAGACTGGTTGAAAAGACAGACTGATTGAAGACAGACTGGTTGAAGACAGACTGGTTGAAGACAGACTGGTTGAAAAGACAGACTGGTTGAAAAGACAGACTGGTTAAAGACAGACTGGTTGAAAAGACAGACTGGTTGAAGACAGACTGGTAAAAAAGACAGACTGGTTGAAAAGACAGACTGGTTGAAAAGACAGACTGGTTGAAGACAGACTGGTTGAAGACAGACTGGTTGAAGACAGACTGGTTGAAAAGACAGACTGGTTGAAAAGACAGACTGGTTAAAGACAGACTGGTTGAAAAGACAGACTGGTTGAAGACAGACTGGTAAAAAAGACAGACTGGTTGAAAAGACAGACTGGTTGAAAAGACAGACTGGTTGAAGACAGACTGGTTGAAGACAGACTGGTTGAAAAGACAGACTGGTTGAAGACAGACTGGTTGAAAAGACAGACTGGTTGAAGACAGACTGGTTGAAGACAGACTGGTTGAAAAGACAGACTAGTTGAAAAGACAGACTGGTTGAAGACAGACTTGTTGAAAAGACAGACTGGTTGAAAAGACAGACTGGTTGAAGACAGACTGGTTGAAAAGACAGACTGGTTGAAGACAGACTGGTTGAAGACAGACTGGTTGAAGACAGACTGGTTGAAGAGACAGACTGGTTGAAAAGACAGACTGGTTGAAAAGACAGACTGGTTGAAGACAGACTGGTTGAAGACAGACTGGTTGAAGACAGACTGGTTGAAAAGACAGACTGGTTGAAAAGACAGACTGGTTGAAGACAGACTGGTTGAAAAGACAGACTGCTTGAAGACAGACTGGTTGAAGACAGACTGCTTGAAGACAGACTGGTTGAAAAGACAGACTGGTTGAAAAGACAGACTGGTTGAAAAGACAGACTGGTTGAAAAGACAGACTGGTTGAAGACAGACTGGTTGAAGACAGACTGGTTGAAAAGACAGACTGGTTGAAGACAGACTGGTTGAAAAGACAGACTGGTTGAAGACAGACTGGTTGAAGACAGACTGGTTGAAAAGACAGACTGGTTGAAGACAGACTTGTTGAAAAGACAGACTGGTTGAAGACAGACTGGTTGAAGACAGACTGGTTGAAAAGACAGACAGGTTGAAGACAGACTGGTTGAAAAGACAGACTGGTTGATAAGACAGACTGGTAGAAGACAGACTGGTTGAAAAGACAGACTGGTTGAAGACAGACTGGTTGAAGACAGACTGGTTGAAAAGACAGACTGGTAGAAGACAGACTGGTTGAAAAGACAGACTGGTTGAAAAGACAGACTGGTTGAAGACAGACTGATTGAAAATACAGACTGGTTGAAAAGACAGACTGGTTGAAAAGACAGACTGGTTGAAGACAGACTGGTTGAATACAGACTTGTTGAAAAGACAGACTGGTTGAAGACAGACTGGTTGAAAAGACAGACTGGTTGAAAAGACAGACTGGTTGAAAAGACAGACTGGTTGAAGACAGACTGCTTGAAGACAGACTGGTTGAAAAGACAGACTGGTTGAAAAGACAGACTGGTTGAAAAGACAGACTGATTGAAGACATACTGGTTGAAGACAGACTGGTTGAAGACAGACTGGTTGAAAAGACAGACTGGTTGAAAAGACAGACTGGTTAAAGACAGACTGGTTGAAAAGACAGACTGGTTGAAGACAGACTGGTAAAAAAGACAGACTGGTTGAAAAGACAGACTGGTTGAAAAGACAGACTGGTTGAAGACAGACTGGTTGAAGACAGACTGGTTGAAGACAGACTGGTTGAAAAGACAGACTGGTTGAAAAGACAGACTGGTTAAAGACAGACTGGTTGAAAAGACAGACTGGTTGAAGACAGACTGGTAAAAAAGACAGACTGGTTGAAAAGACAGACTGGTTGAAGACAGACTTGTTGAAAAGACAGACTGGTTGAAAAGACAGACTGGTTGAAAAAACAGATTGGTTGAAAAGACAGACTGGTTGAAAAGACAGACTGGTTGAAAAGACAGACTGGTTGAAGACAGACTGGTTGAAAAGTCAGACTGATTGAAGACAGACTGGTTGAAGACAGACTGGTTGAAAAGACAGACTGGTTGAAAAGTCAGACTGATTGAAGACAGACTGGTTGAAGACAGACTGCTTGAAGACAGACTGCTTGAAGACAGACTGGTTGAAAAGACAGACTGGTTGAAAAGACAGACTGGTTGAAAAGACAGACTGGTTGAAGACAGACTGGTTGAAAAGACAGACTGGTTGAAGACAGACTGGTTGAAAAGACAGACTGGTTGAAGACAGACTGGTGGAAGACAGACTGGTTGAAAAGACAGCCTGGTTGAAGACAGACTGGTTGAAAAGACAGACTGGTTGATAAGACAGACTGGTAGAAGACAGACTGGTTGAAAAGACAGACTGGTTGAAGACAGACTGGTTGAAGACAGACTGGTTGAAAAGACAGACTGGTTGAAAAGACAGACTGGTTGAAAAGACAGACTGGTTGAAAAGACAGACTGGTTGAAGACAGACTGGTTGAAGACAGACTGGTTGAAAAGACAGGCTGGTTGAAGACAGACTGGTTGAAAAGACAGACTGGTTGAAGACAGACTGGTTGAAGACAGACTGGTTGAAGACAGACTGGTTGAAAAGACAGACTGGTTGAAAAGACAGACTGGTTGAAAAGACAGACTGGTTGAAGACAGACTGGTTGAAAAGACAGACTGGTTGATAAGACAGACTGGTAGAAGACAGACTGGTTGAAAAGACAGACTGGTTGAAGACAGACTGGTTGAAGACAGACTGGTTGAAAAGACAGACTGGTTGAAGACAGACTGGTTGAAGACAGACTGGTTGAAAAGACAGACTGGTTGAAGACAGACTTGTTGAAAAGACAGACTGGTTGAAGACAGACTGGTTGAAGACAGACTGGTTGAAAAGACAGACAGGTTGAAGACAGACTGGTTGAAAAGACAGACTGGTTGATAAGACAGACTGGTAGAAGACAGACTGGTTGAAAAGACAGACTGGTTGAAGACAGACTGGTTGAAGACAGACTGGTTGAAAAGACAGACTGGTAGAAGACAGACTGGTTGAAAAGACAGACTGGTTGAAAAGACAGACTGGTTGAAGACAGACTGATTGAAAATACAGACTGGTTGAAAAGACAGACTGGTTGAAAAGACAGACTGGTTGAAGACAGACTGGTTGAATACAGACTTGTTGAAAAGACAGACTGGTTGAAGACAGACTGGTTGAAAAGACAGACTGGTTGAAAAGACAGACTGGTTGAAAAGACAGACTGGTTGAAGACAGACTGCTTGAAGACAGACTGGTTGAAAAGACAGACTGGTTGAAAAGACAGACTGGTTGAAAAGACAGACTGATTGAAGACATACTGGTTGAAGACAGACTGGTTGAAGACAGACTGGTTGAAAAGACAGACTGGTTGAAAAGACAGACTGGTTAAAGACAGACTGGTTGAAAAGACAGACTGGTTGAAGACAGACTGGTAAAAAAGACAGACTGGTTGAAAAGACAGACTGGTTGAAAAGACAGACTGGTTGAAGACAGACTGGTTGAAGACAGACTGGTTGAAGACAGACTGGTTGAAAAGACAGACTGGTTGAAAAGACAGACTGGTTAAAGACAGACTGGTTGAAAAGACAGACTGGTTGAAGACAGACTGGTAAAAAAGACAGACTGGTTGAAAAGACAGACTGGTTGAAGACAGACTTGTTGAAAAGACAGACTGGTTGAAAAGACAGACTGGTTGAAAAAACAGATTGGTTGAAAAGACAGACTGGTTGAAAAGACAGACTGGTTGAAAAGACAGACTGGTTGAAGACAGACTGGTTGAAAAGTCAGACTGATTGAAGACAGACTGGTTGAAGACAGACTGGTTGAAAAGACAGACTGGTTGAAAAGTCAGACTGATTGAAGACAGACTGGTTGAAGACAGACTGCTTGAAGACAGACTGCTTGAAGACAGACTGGTTGAAAAGACAGACTGGTTGAAAAGACAGACTGGTTGAAAAGACAGACTGGTTGAAGACAGACTGGTTGAAAAGACAGACTGGTTGAAGACAGACTGGTTGAAAAGACAGACTGGTTGAAGACAGACTGGTGGAAGACAGACTGGTTGAAAAGACAGCCTGGTTGAAGACAGACTGGTTGAAAAGACAGACTGGTTGATAAGACAGACTGGTAGAAGACAGACTGGTTGAAAAGACAGACTGGTTGAAGACAGACTGGTTGAAGACAGACTGGTTGAAAAGACAGACTGGTTGAAGACAGACTGGTTGAAGACAGACTGGTTGAAAAGACAGACTGGTTGAAGACAGACTTGTTGAAAAGACAGACTGGTTGAAGACAGACTGGTTGAAGACAGACTGGTTGAAAAGACAGACTGGTTGAAGACAGACTGGTTGAAAAGACAGACTGGTTGATAAGACAGACTGGTTGAAGACAGACTGGTAAAAAAGACAGACTGGTTGAAAAGACAGACTGGTTGAAAAGACAGACTGGTTGAAAAGACAGACTGGTTGAAGACAGACTGGTTGAAGACAGACTGGTTGAAAAGACAGACTGGTTGAAGACAGACTGGTTGAAAAGACAGACTGGTTGAAGACAGACTGGTTGAAGACAGACTGGTTGAAAAGACAGACTGGTTGAAAAGACAGACTGGTTGAAGACAGACTGGTTGAAAAGACAGACTGGTTGAAGAGACAGACTGGTTGAAAAAACAGATTGGTTGAAAAGACAGACTGGTTGAAAAGACAGACTGGTTGAAAAGACAGACTGGTTGAAAAGACAGACTGGTTGAAGACAGACTGGTTGAAGACAGACTGGTTGAAAAGACAGGCTGGTTGAAGACAGACTGGTTGAAAAGACAGACTGGTTGAAGACAGACTGGTTGAAGACAGACTGGTTGAAGACAGACTGGTTGAAAAGACAGACTGGTTGAAAAGACAGACTGGTTGAAAAGACAGACTGGTTGAAGACAGACTGGTTGAAAAGACAGACTGGTTGATAAGACAGACTGGTAGAAGACAGACTGGTTGAAAAGACAGACTGGTTGAAGACAGACTGGTTGAAGACAGACTGGTTGAAAAGACAGACTGGTTGAAGACAGACTGGTTGAAGACAGACTGGTTGAAAAGACAGACTGGTTGAAGACAGACTGGTTGAAGACAGACTGGTTGAAAAGACAGACTGGTTGAAGACAGACTTGTTGAAAAGACAGACTGGTTGAAGACAGACTGGTTGAAGACAGACTGGTTGAAAAGACAGACAGGTTGAAGACAGACTGGTTGAAAAGACAGACTGGTTGATAAGACAGACTGGTAGAAGACAGACTGGTTGAAAAGACAGACTGGTTGAAGACAGACTGGTTGAAGACAGACTGGTTGAAAAGACAGACTGGTAGAAGACAGACTGGTTGAAAAGACAGACTGGTTGAAAAGACAGACTGGTTGAAGACAGACTGATTGAAAATACAGACTGGTTGAAAAGACAGACTGGTTGAAAAGACAGACTGGTTGAAGACAGACTGGTTGAATACAGACTTGTTGAAAAGACAGACTGGTTGAAGACAGACTGGTTGAAAAGACAGACTGGTTGAAAAGACAGACTGGTTGAAAAGACAGACTGGTTGAAGACAGACTGCTTGAAGACAGACTGGTTGAAAAGACAGACTGGTTGAAAAGACAGACTGGTTGAAAAGACAGACTGATTGAAGACAGACTGGTTGAAGACAGACTGGTTGAAGACAGACTGGTTGAAAAGACAGACTGGTTGAAAAGACAGACTGGTTAAAGACAGACTGGTTGAAAAGACAGACTGGTTGAAGACAGACTGGTAAAAAAGACAGACTGGTTGAAAAGACAGACTGGTTGAAAAGACAGACTGGTTGAAGACAGACTGGTTGAAGACAGACTGGTTGAAGACAGACTGGTTGAAAAGACAGACTGGTTGAAAAGACAGACTGGTTAAAGACAGACTGGTTGAAAAGACAGACTGGTTGAAGACAGACTGGTAAAAAAGACAGACTGGTTGAAAAGACAGACTGGTTGAAAAGACAGACTGGTTGAAGACAGACTGGTTGAAGACAGACTGGTTGAAAAGACAGACTGGTTGAAGACAGACTGGTTGAAAAGACAGACTGGTTGAAGACAGACTGGTTGAAGACAGACTGGTTGAAAAGACAGACTAGTTGAAAAGACAGACTGGTTGAAGACAGACTTGTTGAAAAGACAGACTGGTTGAAAAGACAGACTGGTTGAAGACAGACTGGTTGAAAAGACAGACTGGTTGAAGACAGACTGGTTGAAGACAGACTGGTTGAAGACAGACTGGTTGAAGAGACAGACTGGTTGAAAAGACAGACTGGTTGAAAAGACAGACTGGTTGAAGACAGACTGGTTGAAGACAGACTGGTTGAAGACAGACTGGTTGAAAAGACAGACTGGTTGAAAAGACAGACTGGTTGAAGACAGACTGGTTGAAAAGACAGACTGCTTGAAGACAGACTGGTTGAAGACAGACTGCTTGAAGACAGACTGGTTGAAAAGACAGACTGGTTGAAAAGACAGACTGGTTGAAAAGACAGACTGGTTGAAAAGACAGACTGGTTGAAGACAGACTGGTTGAAGACAGACTGGTTGAAAAGACAGACTGGTTGAAGACAGACTGGTTGAAAAGACAGACTGGTTGAAGACAGACTGGTTGAAGACAGACTGGTTGAAAAGACAGACTGGTTGAAAAGACAGACTGGTTGAAGACAGACTGGTTGAAAAGACAGACTGGTTGAAAAGACAGACTGGTTGAAAAAACAGATTGGTTGAAAAGACAGACTGGTTGAAAAGACAGACTGGTTGAAAAGACAGACTGGTTGAAAAGACAGACTGGTTGAAGACAGACTGGTTGAAAAGTCAGACTGATTGAAGACAGACTGGTTGAAGACAGACTGGTTGAAAAGACAGACTGATTGAAGACAGACTGGTTGAAGACAGACTGCTTGAAGACAGACTGCTTGAAGACAGACTGGTTGAAAAGACAGACTGGTTGAAAAGACAGACTGGTTGAAAAGACAGACTGGTTGAAGACAGACTGGTTGAAAAGACAGACTGGTTGAAGACAGACTGGTTGAAGACAGACTGGTTGAAAAGACAGACTGGTTGAAAAGACAGACTGGTTGAAGACAGACTGGTTGAAGACAGACTGGTAAAAAAGACAGACTGGTTGAAAATACAGACTGGTTGAAAAGACAGACTGGTTGAAGACAGACTGGTTGAAGACAGACTGGTTGAAAAGACAGACTGGTTGAAGACAGACTGGTTGAAAAGACAGACTGGTTGAAGACAGACTGGTTGAAGACAGACTGGTTGAAGACAGACTGGTTGAAGAGACAGACTGGTTGAAAAGACAGACTGGTTGAAGACAGACTGGTTGAAGACAGACTGGTTGAAAAGACAGACTGGTTGAAAAGACAGACTGGTTGAAGACAGACTGGTGGAAAAGACAGACTGGTTGATAAGACAGACTGGTAGAAGACAGACTGGTTGAAAAGACAGACTGGTTGAAGACAGACTGGTTGAAAAAACAGACTGGTTGATAAGACAGACTGGTAGAAGACAGACTGGTTGAAAAGACAGACTGGTTGAAGACAGACTGGTTGAAGACAGACTGGTTGAAAAGACAGACTGGTTGAAGACAGACTGATTGAAGACAGACTGGTTGAAAAGACAGACTGGTTGAAGACAGACTGGTTGAAAAGACAGACTGGTTGAAGACAGACTGGTGGAAGACAGACTGGTTGAAAAGACAGACTGGTAGAAGACAGACTGGTTGAAAAGACAGACTGGTTGATAAGACAGACTGGTAGAAGACAGACTGGTTGAAAAGACAGACTGGTTGAAGACAGACTGGTTGAAGACAGACTGGTTGAAAAGACAGACTGGTTGAAATCAGACTGGTTGAAGACAGACTGGTTGAAAAGACAGACTGGTTGAAGACAGACTGGTTGAAAAGACAGACTGGTTGAAAAGACAGACTGGTTGAAGACAGACTGGTTGAAAAGTCAGACTGATTGAAGACAGACTGGTTGAAGACAGACTGGTTGAAAAGACAGACTGGTTGAAAAGTCAGACTGATTGAAGACAGACTGGTTGAAGACAGACTGCTTGAAGACAGACTGCTTGAAGACAGACTGGTTGAAAAGACAGACTGGTTGAAAAGACAGACTGGTTGAAAAGACAGACTGGTTGAAGACAGACTGGTTGAAAAGACAGACTGGTTGAAGACAGACTGGTTGAAGACAGACTGGTTGAAAAGACAGACTGGTTGAAAAGACAGACTGGTTGAAGACAGACTGGTTGAAGACAGACTGGTAAAAAAGACAGACTGGTTGAAAAGACAGACTGGTTGAAAAGACAGACTGGTTGAAGACAGACTGGTTGAAGACAGACTGGTTGAAAAGACAGACTGGTTGAAGACAGACTTGTTGAAAAGACAGACTGGTTGAAGACAGACTGGTTGAAGACAGACTGGTTGAAGACAGACTGGTTGAAGAGACAGACTGGTTGAAAAGACAGACTGGTTGAAAAGACAGACTGGTTGAAGACAGACTGGTTGAAGACAGACTGGTTGAAAAGACAGACTGGTTGAAAAGACAGACTGGTTGAAGACAGACTGGTGGAAAAGACAGACTGGTTGATAAGACAGACTGGTAGAAGACAGACTGGTTGAAAAGACAGACTGGTTGAAGACAGACTGGTTGAAAAGACAGACTGGTTGATAAGACAGACTGGTAGAAGACAGACTGGTTGAAAAGACAGACTGGTTGAAGACAGACTGGTTGAAGACAGACTGGTTGAAAAGACAGACTGGTTGAAGACAGACTGGTTGAAGACAGACTGGTTGAAAAGACAGACTGGTTGAAGACAGACTGGTTGAAAAGACAGACTGGTTGAAGACAGACTGGTGGAAGACAGACTGGTTGAAAAGACAGACTGGTTGAAGACAGACTGGTTGAAAAGACAGACTGGTTGATAAGACAGACTGGTAGAAGACAGACTGGTTGAAAAGACAGACTGGTTGAAGACAGACTGGTTGAAGACAGACTGGTTGAAAAGACAGACTGGTTGAAGACAGACTGGTTGAAGACAGACTGGTTGAAAAGACAGACTGGTTGAAGACAGACTTGTTGAAAAGACAGACTGGTTGAAGACAGACTGGTTGAAGACAGACTGGTTGAAAAGACAGACTGGTTGAAGACAGACTGGTTGAAAAGACAGACTGGTTGATAAGACAGACTGGTTGAAGACAGACTGGTAAAAAAGACAGACTGGTTGAAAAGACAGACTGGTTGAAAAGACAGACTGGTTGAAAAGACAGACTGGTTGAAGACAGACTGGTTGAAGACAGACTGGTTGAAAAGACAGACTGGTTGAAGACAGACTGGTTGAAAAGACAGACTGGTTGAAGACAGACTGGTTGAAGACAGACTGGTTGAAAAGACAGACTGGTTGAAAAGACAGACTGGTTGAAGACAGACTGGTTGAAAAGACAGACTGGTTGAAAAGACAGACTGGTTGAAAAAACAGATTGGTTGAAAAGACAGACTGGTTGAAAAGACAGACTGGTTGAAAAGACAGACTGGTTGAAAAGACAGACTGGTTGAAGACAGACTGGTTGAAGACAGACTGGTTGAAAAGACAGGCTGGTTGAAGACAGACTGGTTGAAAAGACAGACTGGTTGAAGACAGACTGGTTGAAGACAGACTGGTTGAAGACAGACTGGTTGAAAAGACAGACTGGTTGAAGAGACAGACTGGTTGAAAAAACAGATTGGTTGAAAAGACAGACTGGTTGAAAAGACAGACTGGTTGAAAAGACAGACTGGTTGAAAAGACAGACTGGTTGAAGACAGACTGGTGGAAGACAGACTGGTTGAAAAGACAGACTGGTAGAAGACAGACTGGTTGAAAAGACAGACTGGTTGATAAGACAGACTGGTAGAAGACAGACTGGTTGAAAAGACAGACTGGTTGAAGACAGACTGGTTGAAGACAGACTGGTTGAAAAGACAGACTGGTTGAAGACAGACTGGTTGAAGACAGACTGGTTGAAAAGACAGACTGGTTGAAGACAGACTGGTTGAAAAGACAGACTGGTTGAAAAGACAGACTGGTTGAAGACAGACTGGTTGAAAAGTCAGACTGATTGAAGACAGACTGGTTGAAGACAGACTGGTTGAAAAGACAGACTGGTTGAAAAGTCAGACTGGTTGAAGACAGACTGGTTGAAGACAGACTGCTTGAAGACAGACTGCTTGAAGACAGACTGGTTGAAAAGACAGACTGGTTGAAAAGACAGACTGGTTGAAAAGACAGACTGGTTGAAGACAGACTGGTTGAAAAGACAGACTGGTTGAAGACAGACTGGTTGAAGACAGACTGGTTGAAAAGACAGACTGGTTGAAAAGACAGACTGGTTGAAGACAGACTGGTTGAAGACAGACTGGTAAAAAAGACAGACTGGTTGAAAAGACAGACTGGTTGAAAAGACAGACTGGTTGAAGACAGACTGGTTGAAGACAGACTGGTTGAAAAGACAGACTGGTTGAAGACAGACTTGTTGAAAAGACAGACTGGTTGAAGACAGACTGGTTGAAGACAGACTGGTTGAAGACAGACTGGTTGAAGAGACAGACTGGTTGAAAAGACAGACTGGTTGAAAAGACAGACTGGTTGAAGACAGACTGGTTGAAGACAGACTGGTTGAAAAGACAGACTGGTTGAAAAGACAGACTGGTTGAAGACAGACTGGTGGAAAAGACAGACTGGTTGATAAGACAGACTGGTAGAAGACAGACTGGTTGAAAAGACAGACTGGTTGAAGACAGACTGGTTGAAAAGACAGACTGGTTGATAAGACAGACTGGTAGAAGACAGACTGGTTGAAAAGACAGACTGGTTGAAGACAGACTGGTTGAAGACAGACTGGTTGAAAAGACAGACTGGTTGAAGACAGACTGGTTGAAGACAGACTGGTTGAAAAGACAGACTGGTTGAAGACAGACTGGTTGAAAAGACAGACTGGTTGAAGACAGACTGGTGGAAGACAGACTGGTTGAAAAGACAGACTGGTTGAAGACAGACTGGTTGAAAAGACAGACTGGTTGATAAGACAGACTGGTAGAAGACAGACTGGTTGAAAAGACAGACTGGTTGAAGACAGACTGGTTGAAGACAGACTGGTTGAAAAGACAGACTGGTTGAAGACAGACTGGTTGAAGACAGACTGGTTGAAAAGACAGACTGGTTGAAGACAGACTTGTTGAAAAGACAGACTGGTTGAAGACAGACTGGTTGAAGACAGACTGGTTGAAAAGACAGACTGGTTGAAGACAGACTGGTTGAAAAGACAGACTGGTTGATAAGACAGACTGGTTGAAGACAGACTGGTAAAAAAGACAGACTGGTTGAAAAGACAGACTGGTTGAAAAGACAGACTGGTTGAAAAGACAGACTGGTTGAAGACAGACTGGTTGAAGACAGACTGGTTGAAAAGACAGACTGGTTGAAGACAGACTGGTTGAAAAGACAGACTGGTTGAAGACAGACTGGTTGAAGACAGACTGGTTGAAAAGACAGACTGGTTGAAGACAGACTGGTTGAAAAGACAGACTGGTTGAAAAGACAGACTGGTTGAAAAAACAGATTGGTTGAAAAGACAGACTGGTTGAAAAGACAGACTGGTTGAAAAGACAGACTGGTTGAAAAGACAGACTGGTTGAAGACAGACTGGTTGAAGACAGACTGGTTGAAAAGACAGGCTGGTTGAAGACAGACTGGTTGAAAAGACAGACTGGTTGAAGACAGACTGGTTGAAGACAGACTGGTTGAAGACAGACTGGTTGAAAAGACAGACTGGTTGAAAAGACAGACTGGTTGAAAAGACAGACTGGTTGAAGACAGACTGGTTGAAAAGACAGACTGGTTGATAAGACAGACTGGTAGAAGACAGACTGGTTGAAAAGACAGACTGGTTGAAGACAGACTGGTTGAAGACAGACTGGTTGAAAAGACAGACTGGTTGAAGACAGACTGGTTGAAGACAGACTGGTTGAAAAGACAGACTGGTTGAAGACAGACTTGTTGAAAAGACAGACTGGTTGAAGACAGACTGGTTGAAGACAGACTGGTTGAAAAGACAGACAGGTTGAAGACAGACTGGTTGAAAAGACAGACTGGTTGATAAGACAGACTGGTAGAAGACAGACTGGTTGAAAAGACAGACTGGTTGAAGACAGACTGGTTGAAGACAGACTGGTTGAAAAGACAGACTGGTAGAAGACAGACTGGTTGAAAAGACAGACTGGTTGAAAAGACAGACTGGTTGAAGACAGACTGATTGAAAATACAGACTGGTTGAAAAGACAGACTGGTTGAAAAGACAGACTGGTTGAAGACAGACTGGTTGAATACAGACTTGTTGAAAAGACAGACTGGTTGAAGACAGACTGGTTGAAAAGACAGACTGGTTGAAAAGACAGACTGGTTGAAAAGACAGACTGGTTGAAGACAGACTGCTTGAAGACAGACTGGTTGAAAAGACAGACTGGTTGAAAAGACAGACTGGTTGAAAAGACAGACTGATTGAAGACATACTGGTTGAAGACAGACTGGTTGAAGACAGACTGGTTGAAAAGACAGACTGGTTGAAAAGACAGACTGGTTAAAGACAGACTGGTTGAAAAGACAGACTGGTTGAAGACAGACTGGTAAAAAAGACAGACTGGTTGAAAAGACAGACTGGTTGAAAAGACAGACTGGTTGAAGACAGACTGGTTGAAGACAGACTGGTTGAAGACAGACTGGTTGAAAAGACAGACTGGTTGAAAAGACAGACTGGTTAAAGACAGACTGGTTGAAAAGACAGACTGGTTGAAGACAGACTGGTAAAAAAGACAGACTGGTTGAAAAGACAGACTGGTTGAAGACAGACTTGTTGAAAAGACAGACTGGTTGAAAAGACAGACTGGTTGAAAAAACAGATTGGTTGAAAAGACAGACTGGTTGAAAAGACAGACTGGTTGAAAAGACAGACTGGTTGAAGACAGACTGGTTGAAAAGTCAGACTGATTGAAGACAGACTGGTTGAAGACAGACTGGTTGAAAAGACAGACTGGTTGAAAAGTCAGACTGATTGAAGACAGACTGGTTGAAGACAGACTGCTTGAAGACAGACTGCTTGAAGACAGACTGGTTGAAAAGACAGACTGGTTGAAAAGACAGACTGGTTGAAAAGACAGACTGGTTGAAGACAGACTGGTTGAAAAGACAGACTGGTTGAAGACAGACTGGTTGAAAAGACAGACTGGTTGAAGACAGACTGGTGGAAGACAGACTGGTTGAAAAGACAGCCTGGTTGAAGACAGACTGGTTGAAAAGACAGACTGGTTGATAAGACAGACTGGTAGAAGACAGACTGGTTGAAAAGACAGACTGGTTGAAGACAGACTGGTTGAAGACAGACTGGTTGAAAAGACAGACTGGTTGAAGACAGACTGGTTGAAGACAGACTGGTTGAAAAGACAGACTGGTTGAAGACAGACTTGTTGAAAAGACAGACTGGTTGAAGACAGACTGGTTGAAGACAGACTGGTTGAAAAGACAGACTGGTTGAAGACAGACTGGTTGAAAAGACAGACTGGTTGATAAGACAGACTGGTTGAAGACAGACTGGTAAAAAAGACAGACTGGTTGAAAAGACAGACTGGTTGAAAAGACAGACTGGTTGAAAAGACAGACTGGTTGAAGACAGACTGGTTGAAGACAGACTGGTTGAAAAGACAGACTGGTTGAAGACAGACTGGTTGAAAAGACAGACTGGTTGAAGACAGACTGGTTGAAGACAGACTGGTTGAAAAGACAGACTGGTTGAAAAGACAGACTGGTTGAAGACAGACTGGTTGAAAAGACAGACTGGTTGAAGAGACAGACTGGTTGAAAAAACAGATTGGTTGAAAAGACAGACTGGTTGAAAAGACAGACTGGTTGAAAAGACAGACTGGTTGAAAAGACAGACTGGTTGAAGACAGACTGGTTGAAGACAGACTGGTTGAAAAGACAGGCTGGTTGAAGACAGACTGGTTGAAAAGACAGACTGGTTGAAGACAGACTGGTTGAAGACAGACTGGTTGAAGACAGACTGGTTGAAAAGACAGACTGGTTGAAAAGACAGACTGGTTGAAAAGACAGACTGGTTGAAGACAGACTGGTTGAAAAGACAGACTGGTTGATAAGACAGACTGGTAGAAGACAGACTGGTTGAAAAGACAGACTGGTTGAAGACAGACTGGTTGAAGACAGACTGGTTGAAAAGACAGACTGGTTGAAGACAGACTGGTTGAAGACAGACTGGTTGAAAAGACAGACTGGTTGAAGACAGACTGGTTGAAGACAGACTGGTTGAAAAGACAGACTGGTTGAAGACAGACTTGTTGAAAAGACAGACTGGTTGAAGACAGACTGGTTGAAGACAGACTGGTTGAAAAGACAGACAGGTTGAAGACAGACTGGTTGAAAAGACAGACTGGTTGATAAGACAGACTGGTAGAAGACAGACTGGTTGAAAAGACAGACTGGTTGAAGACAGACTGGTTGAAGACAGACTGGTTGAAAAGACAGACTGGTAGAAGACAGACTGGTTGAAAAGACAGACTGGTTGAAAAGACAGACTGGTTGAAGACAGACTGATTGAAAATACAGACTGGTTGAAAAGACAGACTGGTTGAAAAGACAGACTGGTTGAAGACAGACTGGTTGAATACAGACTTGTTGAAAAGACAGACTGGTTGAAGACAGACTGGTTGAAAAGACAGACTGGTTGAAAAGACAGACTGGTTGAAAAGACAGACTGGTTGAAGACAGACTGCTTGAAGACAGACTGGTTGAAAAGACAGACTGGTTGAAAAGACAGACTGGTTGAAAAGACAGACTGATTGAAGACAGACTGGTTGAAGACAGACTGGTTGAAGACAGACTGGTTGAAAAGACAGACTGGTTGAAAAGACAGACTGGTTAAAGACAGACTGGTTGAAAAGACAGACTGGTTGAAGACAGACTGGTAAAAAAGACAGACTGGTTGACAAGACAGACTGGTTGAAAAGACAGACTGGTTGAAGACAGACTGGTTGAAGACAGACTGGTTGAAGACAGACTGGTTGAAAAGACAGACTGGTTGAAAAGACAGACTGGTTAAAGACAGACTGGTTGAAAAGACAGACTGGTTGAAGACAGACTGGTAAAAAAGACAGACTGGTTGAAAAGACAGACTGGTTGAAAAGACAGACTGGTTGAAGACAGACTGGTTGAAGACAGACTGGTTGAAAAGACAGACTGGTTGAAGACAGACTGGTTGAAAAGACAGACTGGTTGAAGACAGACTGGTTGAAGACAGACTGGTTGAAAAGACAGACTAGTTGAAAAGACAGACTGGTTGAAGACAGACTTGTTGAAAAGACAGACTGGTTGAAAAGACAGACTGGTTGAAGACAGACTGGTTGAAAAGACAGACTGGTTGAAGACAGACTGGTTGAAGACAGACTGGTTGAAGACAGACTGGTTGAAGAGACAGACTGGTTGAAAAGACAGACTGGTTGAAAAGACAGACTGGTTGAAGACAGACTGGTTGAAGACAGACTGGTTGAAGACAGACTGGTTGAAAAGACAGACTGGTTGAAAAGACAGACTGGTTGAAGACAGACTGGTTGAAAAGACAGACTGCTTGAAGACAGACTGGTTGAAGACAGACTGCTTGAAGACAGACTGGTTGAAAAGACAGACTGGTTGAAAAGACAGACTGGTTGAAAAGACAGACTGGTTGAAAAGACAGACTGGTTGAAGACAGACTGGTTGAAGACAGACTGGTTGAAAAGACAGACTGGTTGAAGACAGACTGGTTGAAAAGACAGACTGGTTGAAGACAGACTGGTTGAAGACAGACTGGTTGAAAAGACAGACTGGTTGAAAAGACAGACTGGTTGAAGACAGACTGGTTGAAAAGACAGACTGGTTGAAAAGACAGACTGGTTGAAAAAACAGATTGGTTGAAAAGACAGACTGGTTGAAAAGACAGACTGGTTGAAAAGACAGACTGGTTGAAAAGACAGACTGGTTGAAGACAGACTGGTTGAAAAGTCAGACTGATTGAAGACAGACTGGTTGAAGACAGACTGGTTGAAAAGACAGACTGATTGAAGACAGACTGGTTGAAGACAGACTGCTTGAAGACAGACTGCTTGAAGACAGACTGGTTGAAAAGACAGACTGGTTGAAAAGACAGACTGGTTGAAAAGACAGACTGGTTGAAGACAGACTGGTTGAAAAGACAGACTGGTTGAAGACAGACTGGTTGAAGACAGACTGGTTGAAAAGACAGACTGGTTGAAAAGACAGACTGGTTGAAGACAGACTGGTTGAAGACAGACTGGTAAAAAAGACAGACTGGTTGAAAATACAGACTGGTTGAAAAGACAGACTGGTTGAAGACAGACTGGTTGAAGACAGACTGGTTGAAAAGACAGACTGGTTGAAGACAGACTGGTTGAAAAGACAGACTGGTTGAAGACAGACTGGTTGAAGACAGACTGGTTGAAGACAGACTGGTTGAAGAGACAGACTGGTTGAAAAGACAGACTGGTTGAAGACAGACTGGTTGAAGACAGACTGGTTGAAAAGACAGACTGGTTGAAAAGACAGACTGGTTGAAGACAGACTGGTGGAAAAGACAGACTGGTTGATAAGACAGACTGGTAGAAGACAGACTGGTTGAAAAGACAGACTGGTTGAAGACAGACTGGTTGAAAAAACAGACTGGTTGATAAGACAGACTGGTAGAAGACAGACTGGTTGAAGACAGACTGGTTGAAGACAGACTGGTTGAAAAGACAGACTGGTTGAAGACAGACTGGTTGAAGACAGACTGGTTGAAAAGACAGACTGGTTGAAGACAGACTGGTTGAAAAGACAGACTGGTTGAAGACAGACTGGTGGAAGACAGACTGGTTGAAAAGACAGACTGGTAGAAGACAGACTGGTTGAAAAGACAGACTGGTTGATAAGACAGACTGGTAGAAGACAGACTGGTTGAAAAGACAGACTGGTTGAAGACAGACTGGTTGAAGACAGACTGGTTGAAAAGACAGACTGGTTGAAGACAGACTGGTTGAAGACAGACTGGTTGAAAAGACAGACTGGTTGAAGACAGACTGGTTGAAAAGACAGACTGGTTGAAAAGACAGACTGGTTGAAGACAGACTGGTTGAAAAGTCAGACTGATTGAAGACAGACTGGTTGAAGACAGACTGGTTGAAAAGACAGACTGGTTGAAAAGTCAGACTGATTGAAGACAGACTGGTTGAAGACAGACTGCTTGAAGACAGACTGCTTGAAGACAGACTGGTTGAAAAGACAGACTGGTTGAAAAGACAGACTGGTTGAAAAGACAGACTGGTTGAAGACAGACTGGTTGAAAAGACAGACTGGTTGAAGACAGACTGGTTGAAGACAGACTGGTTGAAAAGACAGACTGGTTGAAAAGACAGACTGGTTGAAGACAGACTGGTTGAAGACAGACTGGTAAAAAAGACAGACTGGTTGAAAAGACAGACTGGTTGAAAAGACAGACTGGTTGAAGACAGACTGGTTGAAGACAGACTGGTTGAAAAGACAGACTGGTTGAAGACAGACTTGTTGAAAAGACAGACTGGTTGAAGACAGACTGGTTGAAGACAGACTGGTTGAAGACAGACTGGTTGAAGAGACAGACTGGTTGAAAAGACAGACTGGTTGAAAAGACAGACTGGTTGAAGACAGACTGGTTGAAGACAGACTGGTTGAAAAGACAGACTGGTTGAAAAGACAGACTGGTTGAAGACAGACTGGTGGAAAAGACAGACTGGTTGATAAGACAGACTGGTAGAAGACAGACTGGTTGAAAAGACAGACTGGTTGAAGACAGACTGGTTGAAAAGACAGACTGGTTGATAAGACAGACTGGTAGAAGACAGACTGGTTGAAAAGACAGACTGGTTGAAGACAGACTGGTTGAAGACAGACTGGTTGAAAAGACAGACTGGTTGAAGACAGACTGGTTGAAGACAGACTGGTTGAAAAGACAGACTGGTTGAAGACAGACTGGTTGAAAAGACAGACTGGTTGAAGACAGACTGGTGGAAGACAGACTGGTTGAAAAGACAGACTGGTTGAAGACAGACTGGTTGAAAAGACAGACTGGTTGATAAGACAGACTGGTAGAAGACAGACTGGTTGAAAAGACAGACTGGTTGAAGACAGACTGGTTGAAGACAGACTGGTTGAAAAGACAGACTGGTTGAAGACAGACTGGTTGAAGACAGACTGGTTGAAAAGACAGACTGGTTGAAGACAGACTTGTTGAAAAGACAGACTGGTTGAAGACAGACTGGTTGAAGACAGACTGGTTGAAAAGACAGACTGGTTGAAGACAGACTGGTTGAAAAGACAGACTGGTTGATAAGACAGACTGGTTGAAGACAGACTGGTAAAAAAGACAGACTGGTTGAAAAGACAGACTGGTTGAAAAGACAGACTGGTTGAAAAGACAGACTGGTTGAAGACAGACTGGTTGAAGACAGACTGGTTGAAAAGACAGACTGGTTGAAGACAGACTGGTTGAAAAGACAGACTGGTTGAAGACAGACTGGTTGAAGACAGACTGGTTGAAAAGACAGACTGGTTGAAAAGACAGACTGGTTGAAGACAGACTGGTTGAAAAGACAGACTGGTTGAAAAGACAGACTGGTTGAAAAAACAGATTGGTTGAAAAGACAGACTGGTTGAAAAGACAGACTGGTTGAAAAGACAGACTGGTTGAAAAGACAGACTGGTTGAAGACAGACTGGTTGAAGACAGACTGGTTGAAAAGACAGGCTGGTTGAAGACAGACTGGTTGAAAAGACAGACTGGTTGAAGACAGACTGGTTGAAGACAGACTGGTTGAAGACAGACTGGTTGAAAAGACAGACTGGTTGAAAAGACAGACTGGTTGAAAAGACAGACTGGTTGAAGACAGACTGGTTGAAAAGACAGACTGGTTGATAAGACAGACTGGTAGAAGACAGACTGGTTGAAAAGACAGACTGGTTGAAGACAGACTGGTTGAAGACAGACTGGTTGAAAAGACAGACTGGTTGAAGACAGACTGGTTGAAGACAGACTGGTTGAAAAGACAGACTGGTTGAAGACAGACTTGTTGAAAAGACAGACTGGTTGAAGACAGACTGGTTGAAGACAGACTGGTTGAAAAGACAGACAGGTTGAAGACAGACTGGTTGAAAAGACAGACTGGTTGATAAGACAGACTGGTAGAAGACAGACTGGTTGAAAAGACAGACTGGTTGAAGACAGACTGGTTGAAGACAGACTGGTTGAAAAGACAGACTGGTAGAAGACAGACTGGTTGAAAAGACAGACTGGTTGAAAAGACAGACTGGTTGAAGACAGACTGATTGAAAATACAGACTGGTTGAAAAGACAGACTGGTTGAAAAGACAGACTGGTTGAAGACAGACTGGTTGAATACAGACTTGTTGAAAAGACAGACTGGTTGAAGACAGACTGGTTGAAAAGACAGACTGGTTGAAAAGACAGACTGGTTGAAAAGACAGACTGGTTGAAGACAGACTGCTTGAAGACAGACTGGTTGAAAAGACAGACTGGTTGAAAAGACAGACTGGTTGAAAAGACAGACTGATTGAAGACATACTGGTTGAAGACAGACTGGTTGAAGACAGACTGGTTGAAAAGACAGACTGGTTGAAAAGACAGACTGGTTAAAGACAGACTGGTTGAAAAGACAGACTGGTTGAAGACAGACTGGTAAAAAAGACAGACTGGTTGAAAAGACAGACTGGTTGAAAAGACAGACTGGTTGAAGACAGACTGGTTGAAGACAGACTGGTTGAAGACAGACTGGTTGAAAAGACAGACTGGTTGAAAAGACAGACTGGTTAAAGACAGACTGGTTGAAAAGACAGACTGGTTGAAGACAGACTGGTAAAAAAGACAGACTGGTTGAAAAGACAGACTGGTTGAAAAGACAGACTGGTTAAAAAGACAGACTGGTTGAAGACAGACTGGTTGAAGACAGACTGGTTGAAAAGACAGACTGGTTGAAGACAGACTGGTTGAAAAGACAGACTGGTTGAAGACAGACTGGTTGAAGACAGACTGGTTGAAAAGACAGACTGGTTGAAAAGACAGACTGGTTGAAGACAGACTTGTTGAAAAGACAGACTGGTTGAAAAGACAGACTGGTTGAAAAAACAGATTGGTTGAAAAGACAGACTGGTTGAAAAGACAGACTGGTTGAAAAGACAGACTGGTTGAAGACAGACTGGTTGAAAAGTCAGACTGATTGAAGACAGACTGGTTGAAGACAGACTGGTTGAAAAGACAGACTGGTTGAAAAGTCAGACTGATTGAAGACAGACTGGTTGAAGACAGACTGCTTGAAGACAGACTGCTTGAAGACAGACTGGTTGAAAAGACAGACTGGTTGAAAAGACAGACTGGTTGAAAAGACAGACTGGTTGAAGACAGACTGGTTGAAAAGACAGACTGGTTGAAGACAGACTGGTTGAAAAGACAGACTGGTTGAAGACAGACTGGTGGAAGACAGACTGGTTGAAAAGACAGCCTGGTTGAAGACAGACTGGTTGAAAAGACAGACTGGTTGATAAGACAGACTGGTAGAAGACAGACTGGTTGAAAAGACAGACTGGTTGAAGACAGACTGGTTGAAGACAGACTGGTTGAAAAGACAGACTGGTTGAAGACAGACTGGTTGAAGACAGACTGGTTGAAAAGACAGACTGGTTGAAGACAGACTTGTTGAAAAGACAGACTGGTTGAAGACAGACTGGTTGAAGACAGACTGGTTGAAAAGACAGACTGGTTGAAGACAGACTGGTTGAAAAGACAGACTGGTTGATAAGACAGACTGGTTGAAGACAGACTGGTAAAAAAGACAGACTGGTTGAAAAGACAGACTGGTTGAAAAGACAGACTGGTTGAAAAGACAGACTGGTTGAAGACAGACTGGTTGAAGACAGACTGGTTGAAAAGACAGACTGGTTGAAGACAGACTGGTTGAAAAGACAGACTGGTTGAAGACAGACTGGTTGAAGACAGACTGGTTGAAAAGACAGACTGGTTGAAAAGACAGACTGGTTGAAGACAGACTGGTTGAAAAGACAGACTGGTTGAAAAGACAGACTGGTTGAAAAAACAGATTGGTTGAAAAGACAGACTGGTTGAAAAGACAGACTGGTTGAAAAGACAGACTGGTTGAAAAGACAGACTGGTTGAAGACAGACTGGTTGAAGACAGACTGGTTGAAAAGACAGGCTGGTTGAAGACAGACTGGTTGAAAAGACAGACTGGTTGAAGACAGACTGGTTGAAGACAGACTGGTTGAAGACAGACTGGTTGAAAAGACAGACTGGTTGAAAAGACAGACTGGTTGAAAAGACAGACTGGTTGAAGACAGACTGGTTGAAAAGACAGACTGGTTGATAAGACAGACTGGTAGAAGACAGACAGGTTGAAAAGACAGACTGGTTGAAGACAGACTGGTTGAAGACAGACTGGTTGAAAAGACAGACTGGTTGAAGACAGACTGGTTGAAGACAGACTGGTTGAAAAGACAGACTGGTTGAAGACAGACTGGTTGAAGACAGACTGGTTGAAAAGACAGACTGGTTGAAGACAGACTTGTTGAAAAGACAGACTGGTTGAAGACAGACTGGTTGAAGACAGACTGGTTGAAAAGACAGACAGGTTGAAGACAGACTGGTTGAAAAGACAGACTGGTTGATAAGACAGACTGGTAGAAGACAGACTGGTTGAAAAGACAGACTGGTTGAAGACAGACTGGTTGAAGACAGACTGGTTGAAAAGACAGACTGGTAGAAGACAGACTGGTTGAAAAGACAGACTGGTTGAAAAGACAGACTGGTTGAAGACAGACTGATTGAAAATACAGACTGGTTGAAAAGACAGACTGGTTGAAAAGACAGACTGGTTGAAGACAGACTGGTTGAATACAGACTTGTTGAAAAGACAGACTGGTTGAAGACAGACTGGTTGAAAAGACAGACTGGTTGAAAAGACAGACTGGTTGAAAATACAGACTGGTTGAAGACAGACTGCTTGAAGACAGACTGGTTGAAAAGACAGACTGGTTGAAAAGACAGACTGGTTGAAAAGACAGACTGATTGAAGACAGACTGGTTGAAGACAGACTGGTTGAAGACAGACTGGTTGAAAAGACAGACTGGTTGAAAAGACAGACTGGTTAAAGACAGACTGGTTGAAAAGACAGACTGGTTGAAGACAGACTGGTAAAAAAGACAGACTGGTTGAAAAGACAGACTGGTTGAAAAGACAGACTGGTTGAAGACAGACTGGTTGAAGACAGACTGGTTGAAGACAGACTGGTTGAAAAGACAGACTGGTTGAAGACAGACTGGTTGAAAAGACAGACTGGTTGAAAAGACAGACTGGTTGAAGACAGACTGGTTGAAAAGTCAGACTGATTGAAGACAGACTGGTTGAAGACAGACTGGTTGAAAAGACAGACTGGTTGAAAAGTCAGACTGATTGAAGACAGACTGGTTGAAGACAGACTGCTTGAAGACAGACTGCTTGAAGACAGACTGGTTGAAAAGACAGACTGGTTGAAAAGACAGACTGGTTGAAAAGACAGACTGGTTGAAGACAGACTGGTTGAAAAGACAGACTGGTTGAAGACAGACTGGTTGAAGACAGACTGGTTGAAAAGACAGACTGGTTGAAAAGACAGACTGGTTGAAGACAGACTGGTTGAAGACAGACTGGTAAAAAAGACAGACTGGTTGAAAAGACAGACTGGTTGAAAAGACAGACTGGTTGAAGACAGACTGGTTGAAGACAGACTGGTTGAAAAGACAGACTGGTTGAAGACAGACTTGTTGAAAAGACAGACTGGTTGAAGACAGACTGGTTGAAGACAGACTGGTTGAAGACAGACTGGTTGAAGAGACAGACTGGTTGAAAAGACAGACTGGTTGAAAAGACAGACTGGTTGAAGACAGACTGGTTGAAGACAGACTGGTTGAAAAGACAGACTGGTTGAAAAGACAGACTGGTTGAAGACAGACTGGTGGAAAAGACAGACTGGTTGATAAGACAGACTGGTAGAAGACAGACTGGTTGAAAAGACAGACTGGTTGAAGACAGACTGGTTGAAAAGACAGACTGGTTGATAAGACAGACTGGTAGAAGACAGACTGGTTGAAAAGACAGACTGGTTGAAGACAGACTGGTTGAAGACAGACTGGTTGAAGACAGACTGGTTGAAGACAGACTGGTTGAAAAGACAGACTGGTTGAAGACAGACTGGTTGAAAAGACAGACTGGTTGAAGACAGACTGGTGGAAGACAGACTGGTTGAAAAGACAGACTGGTTGAAGACAGACTGGTTGAAAAGACAGACTGGTTGATAAGACAGACTGGTAGAAGACAGACTGGTTGAAAAGACAGACTGGTTGAAGACAGACTGGTTGAAGACAGACTGGTTGAAAAGACAGACTGGTTGAAGACAGACTGGTTGAAGACAGACTGGTTGAAAAGACAGACTGGTTGAAGACAGACTTGTTGAAAAGACAGACTGGTTGAAGACAGACTGGTTGAAGACAGACTGGTTGAAAAGACAGACTGGTTGAAGACAGACTGGTTGAAAAGACAGACTGGTTGATAAGACAGACTGGTTGAAGACAGACTGGTAAAAAAGACAGACTGGTTGAAAAGACAGACTGGTTGAAAAGACAGACTGGTTGAAGACAGACTGGTTGAAGACAGACTGGTTGAAAAGACAGACTGGTTGAAGACAGACTGGTTGAAAAGACAGACTGGTTGAAGACAGACTGGTTGAAGACAGACTGGTTGAAAAGACAGACTGGTTGAAAAGACAGACTGGTTGAAGACAGACTGGTTGAAAAGACAGACTGGTTGAAAAGACAGACTGGTTGAAAAAACAGATTGGTTGAAAAGACAGACTGGTTGAAAAGACAGACTGGTTGAAAAGACAGACTGGTTGAAAAGACAGACTGGTTGAAGACAGACTGGTTGAAGACAGACTGGTTGAAAAGACAGGCTGGTTGAAGACAGACTGGTTGAAAAGACAGACTGGTTGAAGACAGACTGGTTGAAGACAGACTGGTTGAAGACAGACTGGTTGAAAAGACAGACTGGTTGAAAAGACAGACTGGTTGAAAAGACAGACTGGTTGAAGACAGACTGGTTGAAAAGACAGACTGGTTGATAAGACAGACTGGTAGAAGACAGACTGGTTGAAAAGACAGACTGGTTGAAGACAGACTGGTTGAAGACAGACTGGTTGAAAAGACAGACTGGTTGAAGACAGACTGGTTGAAGACAGACTGGTTGAAAAGACAGACTGGTTGAAGACAGACTTGTTGAAAAGACAGACTGGTTGAAGACAGACTGGTTGAAGACAGACTGGTTGAAAAGACAGACAGGTTGAAGACAGACTGGTTGAAAAGACAGACTGGTTGATAAGACAGACTGGTAGAAGACAGACTGGTTGAAAAGACAGACTGGTTGAAGACAGACTGGTTGAAGACAGACTGGTTGAAAAGACAGACTGGTAGAAGACAGACTGGTTGAAAAGACAGACTGGTTGAAAAGACAGACTGGTTGAAGACAGACTGATTGAAAATACAGACTGGTTGAAAAGACAGACTGGTTGAAAAGACAGACTGGTTGAAGACAGACTGGTTGAATACAGACTTGTTGAAAAGACAGACTGGTTGAAGACAGACTGGTTGAAAAGACAGACTGGTTGAAAAGACAGACTGGTTGAAAAGACAGACTGGTTGAAGACAGACTGCTTGAAGACAGACTGGTTGAAAAGACAGACTGGTTGAAAAGACAGACTGGTTGAAAAGACAGACTGATTGAAGACATACTGGTTGAAGACAGACTGGTTGAAGACAGACTGGTTGAAAAGACAGACTGGTTGAAAAGACAGACTGGTTAAAGACAGACTGGTTGAAAAGACAGACTGGTTGAAGACAGACTGGTAAAAAAGACAGACTGGTTGAAAAGACAGACTGGTTGAAAAGACAGACTGGTTGAAGACAGACTGGTTGAAGACAGACTGGTTGAAGACAGACTGGTTGAAAAGACAGACTGGTTGAAAAGACAGACTGGTTAAAGACAGACTGGTTGAAAAGACAGACTGGTTGAAGACAGACTGGTAAAAAAGACAGACTGGTTGAAAAGACAGACTGGTTGAAAAGACAGACTGGTTAAAAAGACAGACTGGTTGAAGACAGACTGGTTGAAGACAGACTGGTTGAAAAGACAGACTGGTTGAAGACAGACTGGTTGAAAAGACAGACTGGTTGAAGACAGACTGGTTGAAGACAGACTGGTTGAAAAGACAGACTGGTTGAAAAGACAGACTGGTTGAAGACAGACTTGTTGAAAAGACAGACTGGTTGAAAAGACAGACTGGTTGAAAAAACAGATTGGTTGAAAAGACAGACTGGTTGAAAAGACAGACTGGTTGAAAAGACAGACTGGTTGAAGACAGACTGGTTGAAAAGTCAGACTGATTGAAGACAGACTGGTTGAAGACAGACTGGTTGAAAAGACAGACTGGTTGAAAAGTCAGACTGATTGAAGACAGACTGGTTGAAGACAGACTGCTTGAAGACAGACTGCTTGAAGACAGACTGGTTGAAAAGACAGACTGGTTGAAAAGACAGACTGGTTGAAAAGACAGACTGGTTGAAGACAGACTGGTTGAAAAGACAGACTGGTTGAAGACAGACTGGTTGAAAAGACAGACTGGTTGAAGACAGACTGGTGGAAGACAGACTGGTTGAAAAGACAGCCTGGTTGAAGACAGACTGGTTGAAAAGACAGACTGGTTGATAAGACAGACTGGTAGAAGACAGACTGGTTGAAAAGACAGACTGGTTGAAGACAGACTGGTTGAAGACAGACTGGTTGAAAAGACAGACTGGTTGAAGACAGACTGGTTGAAGACAGACTGGTTGAAAAGACAGACTGGTTGAAGACAGACTTGTTGAAAAGACAGACTGGTTGAAGACAGACTGGTTGAAGACAGACTGGTTGAAAAGACAGACTGGTTGAAGACAGACTGGTTGAAAAGACAGACTGGTTGATAAGACAGACTGGTTGAAGACAGACTGGTAAAAAAGACAGACTGGTTGAAAAGACAGACTGGTTGAAAAGACAGACTGGTTGAAGACAGACTGGTTGAAGACAGACTGGTTGAAAAGACAGACTGGTTGAAGACAGACTGGTTGAAAAGACAGACTGGTTGAAGACAGACTGGTTGAAGACAGACTGGTTGAAAAGACAGACTGGTTGAAAAGACAGACTGGTTGAAGACAGACTGGTTGAAAAGACAGACTGGTTGAAAAGACAGACTGGTTGAAAAAACAGATTGGTTGAAAAGACAGACTGGTTGAAAAGACAGACTGGTTGAAAAGACAGACTGGTTGAAAAGACAGACTGGTTGAAGACAGACTGGTTGAAGACAGACTGGTTGAAAAGACAGGCTGGTTGAAGACAGACTGGTTGAAAAGACAGACTGGTTGAAGACAGACTGGTTGAAGACAGACTGGTTGAAGACAGACTGGTTGAAAAGACAGACTGGTTGAAAAGACAGACTGGTTGAAAAGACAGACTGGTTGAAGACAGACTGGTTGAAAAGACAGACTGGTTGATAAGACAGACTGGTAGAAGACAGACTGGTTGAAAAGACAGACTGGTTGAAGACAGACTGGTTGAAGACAGACTGGTTGAAAAGACAGACTGGTTGAAGACAGACTGGTTGAAGACAGACTGGTTGAAAAGACAGACTGGTTGAAGACAGACTTGTTGAAAAGACAGACTGGTTGAAGACAGACTGGTTGAAGACAGACTGGTTGAAAAGACAGACAGGTTGAAGACAGACTGGTTGAAAAGACAGACTGGTTGATAAGACAGACTGGTAGAAGACAGACTGGTTGAAAAGACAGACTGGTTGAAGACAGACTGGTTGAAGACAGACTGGTTGAAAAGACAGACTGGTAGAAGACAGACTGGTTGAAAAGACAGACTGGTTGAAAAGACAGACTGGTTGAAGACAGACTGATTGAAAATACAGACTGGTTGAAAAGACAGACTGGTTGAAAAGACAGACTGGTTGAAGACAGACTGGTTGAATACAGACTTGTTGAAAAGACAGACTGGTTGAAGACAGACTGGTTGAAAAGACAGACTGGTTGAAAAGACAGACTGGTTGAAAAGACAGACTGGTTGAAGACAGACTGCTTGAAGACAGACTGGTTGAAAAGACAGACTGGTTGAAAAGACAGACTGGTTGAAAAGACAGACTGATTGAAGACATACTGGTTGAAGACAGACTGGTTGAAGACAGACTGGTTGAAAAGACAGACTGGTTGAAAAGACAGACTGGTTAAAGACAGACTGGTTGAAAAGACAGACTGGTTGAAGACAGACTGGTAAAAAAGACAGACTGGTTGAAAAGACAGACTGGTTGAAAAGACAGACTGGTTGAAGACAGACTGGTTGAAGACAGACTGGTTGAAGACAGACTGGTTGAAAAGACAGACTGGTTGAAAAGACAGACTGGTTAAAGACAGACTGGTTGAAAAGACAGACTGGTTGAAGACAGACTGGTAAAAAAGACAGACTGGTTGAAAAGACAGACTGGTTGAAAAGACAGACTGGTTAAAAAGACAGACTGGTTGAAGACAGACTGGTTGAAGACAGACTGGTTGAAAAGACAGACTGGTTGAAGACAGACTGGTTGAAAAGACAGACTGGTTGAAGACAGACTGGTTGAAGACAGACTGGTTGAAAAGACAGACTGGTTGAAAAGACAGACTGGTTGAAGACAGACTTGTTGAAAAGACAGACTGGTTGAAAAGACAGACTGGTTGAAAAAACAGATTGGTTGAAAAGACAGACTGGTTGAAAAGACAGACTGGTTGAAAAGACAGACTGGTTGAAGACAGACTGGTTGAAAAGTCAGACTGATTGAAGACAGACTGGTTGAAGACAGACTGGTTGAAAAGACAGACTGGTTGAAAAGTCAGACTGATTGAAGACAGACTGGTTGAAGACAGACTGCTTGAAGACAGACTGCTTGAAGACAGACTGGTTGAAAAGACAGACTGGTTGAAAAGACAGACTGGTTGAAAAGACAGACTGGTTGAAGACAGACTGGTTGAAAAGACAGACTGGTTGAAGACAGACTGGTTGAAAAGACAGACTGGTTGAAGACAGACTGGTGGAAGACAGACTGGTTGAAAAGACAGCCTGGTTGAAGACAGACTGGTTGAAAAGACAGACTGGTTGATAAGACAGACTGGTAGAAGACAGACTGGTTGAAAAGACAGACTGGTTGAAGACAGACTGGTTGAAGACAGACTGGTTGAAAAGACAGACTGGTTGAAGACAGACTGGTTGAAGACAGACTGGTTGAAAAGACAGACTGGTTGAAGACAGACTTGTTGAAAAGACAGACTGGTTGAAGACAGACTGGTTGAAGACAGACTGGTTGAAAAGACAGACTGGTTGAAGACAGACTGGTTGAAAAGACAGACTGGTTGATAAGACAGACTGGTTGAAGACAGACTGGTAAAAAAGACAGACTGGTTGAAAAGACAGACTGGTTGAAAAGACAGACTGGTTGAAAAGACAGACTGGTTGAAGACAGACTGGTTGAAGACAGACTGGTTGAAAAGACAGACTGGTTGAAGACAGACTGGTTGAAAAGACAGACTGGTTGAAGACAGACTGGTTGAAGACAGACTGGTTGAAAAGACAGACTGGTTGAAAAGACAGACTGGTTGAAGACAGACTGGTTGAAAAGACAGACTGGTTGAAAAGACAGACTGGTTGAAAAAACAGATTGGTTGAAAAGACAGACTGGTTGAAAAGACAGACTGGTTGAAAAGACAGACTGGTTGAAAAGACAGACTGGTTGAAGACAGACTGGTTGAAGACAGACTGGTTGAAAAGACAGGCTGGTTGAAGACAGACTGGTTGAAAAGACAGACTGGTTGAAGACAGACTGGTTGAAGACAGACTGGTTGAAGACAGACTGGTTGAAAAGACAGACTGGTTGAAAAGACAGACTGGTTGAAAAGACAGACTGGTTGAAGACAGACTGGTTGAAAAGACAGACTGGTTGATAAGACAGACTGGTAGAAGACAGACTGGTTGAAGACAGACTGGTTGAAAAGACAGACTGGTTGAAGACAGACTGGTTGAAGACAGACTGGTTGAAAAGACAGACTGGTTGAAGACAGACTGGTTGAAGACAGACTGGTTGAAAAGACAGACTGGTTGAAGACAGACTTGTTGAAAAGACAGACTGGTTGAAGACAGACTGGTTGAAGACAGACTGGTTGAAAAGACAGACAGGTTGAAGACAGACTGGTTGAAAAGACAGACTGGTTGATAAGACAGACTGGTAGAAGACAGACTGGTTGAAAAGACAGACTGGTTGAAGACAGACTGGTTGAAGACAGACTGGTTGAAAAGACAGACTGGTAGAAGACAGACTGGTTGAAAAGACAGACTGGTTGAAAAGACAGACTGGTTGAAGACAGACTGATTGAAAATACAGACTGGTTGAAAAGACAGACTGGTTGAAAAGACAGACTGGTTGAAGACAGACTGGTTGAATACAGACTTGTTGAAAAGACAGACTGGTTGAAGACAGACTGGTTGAAAAGACAGACTGGTTGAAAAGACAGACTGGTTGAAAAGACAGACTGGTTGAAGACAGACTGCTTGAAGACAGACTGGTTGAAAAGACAGACTGGTTGAAAAGACAGACTGGTTGAAAAGACAGACTGATTGAAGACAGACTGGTTGAAGACAGACTGGTTGAAGACAGACTGGTTGAAAAGACAGACTGGTTGAAAAGACAGACTGGTTAAAGACAGACTGGTTGAAAAGACAGACTGGTTGAAGACAGACTGGTAAAAAAGACAGACTGGTTGAAAAGACAGACTGGTTGAAAAGACAGACTGGTTGAAGACAGACTGGTTGAAGACAGACTGGTTGAAGACAGACTGGTTGAAAAGACAGACTGGTTGAAAAGACAGACTGGTTAAAGACAGACTGGTTGAAAAGACAGACTGGTTGAAGACAGACTGGTAAAAAAGACAGACTGGTTGAAAAGACAGACTGGTTGAAAAGACAGACTGGTTGAAGACAGACTGGTTGAAGACAGACTGGTTGAAAAGACAGACTGGTTGAAGACAGACTGGTTGAAAAGACAGACTGGTTGAAGACAGACTGGTTGAAGACAGACTGGTTGAAAAGACAGACTGGTTGAAAAGACAGACTGGTTGAAGACAGACTTGTTGAAAAGACAGACTGGTTGAAAAGACAGACTGGTTGAAAAAACAGACTGGTTGATAAGACAGACTGGTAGAAGACAGACTGGTTGAAAAGACAGACTGGTTGAAGACAGACTGGTTGAAGACAGACTGGTTGAAAAGACAGACTGGTTGAAGACAGACTGGTTGAAGACAGACTGGTTGAAAAGACAGACTGGTTGAAGACAGACTTGTTGAAAAGACAGACTGGTTGAAGACAGACTGGTTGAAGACAGACTGGTTGAAAAGACAGACTGGTTGAAGACAGACTGGTTGAAAAGACAGACTGGTTGATAAGACAGACTGGTTGAAGACAGACTGGTAAAAAAGACAGACTGGTTGAAAAGACAGACTGGTTGAAAAGACAGACTGGTTGAAAAGACAGACTGGTTGAAGACAGACTGGTTAAAGACAGACTGGTTGAAAAGACAGACTGGTTGAAGACAGACTGGTTGAAAAGACAGACTGGTTGAAGACAGACTGGTTGAAAAGACAGACTGGTTGAAAAGACAGACTGGTTGAAGACAGACTGGTTGAAAAGACAGACTGGTTGAAAAGACAGACTGGTTGAAAAAACAGATTGGTTGAAAAGACAGACTGGTTGAAAAGACAGACTGGTTGAAAAGACAGACTGGTTGAAAAGACAGACTGGTTGAAGACAGACTGGTTGAAGACAGACTGGTTGAAAAGACAGGCTGGTTGAAGACAGACTGGTTGAAAAGACAGACTGGTTGAAGACAGACTGGTTGAAGACAGACTGGTTGAAGACAGACTGGTTGAAAAGACAGACTGGTTGAAAAGACAGACTGGTTGAAAAGACAGACTGGTTGAAGACAGACTGGTTGAAAAGACAGACTGGTTGATAAGACAGACTGGTAGAAGATAGACTGGTTGAAAAGACAGACTGGTTGAAGACAGACTGGTTGAAGACAGACTGGTTGAAAAGACAGACTGGTTGAAGACAGACTGGTTGAAGACAGACTGGTTGAAAAGACAGACTGGTTGAAGACAGACTTGTTGAAAAGACAGACTGGTTGAAGACAGACTGGTTGAAGACAGACTGGTTGAAAAGACAGACAGGTTGAAGACAGACTGGTTGAAAAGACAGACTGGTTGATAAGACAGACTGGTAGAAGACAGACTGGTTGAAAAGACAGACTGGTTGAAGACAGACTGGTTGAAGACAGACTGGTTGAAAAGACAGACTGGTAGAAGACAGACTGGTTGAAAAGACAGACTGGTTGAAAAGACAGACTGGTTGAAGACAGACTGATTGAAAATACAGACTGGTTGAAAAGACAGACTGGTTGAAAAGACAGACTGGTTGAAGACAGACTGGTTGAATACAGACTTGTTGAAAAGACAGACTGGTTGAAGACAGACTGGTTGAAAAGACAGACTGGTTGAAAAGACAGACTGGTTGAAAAGACAGACTGATTGAAGACAGACTGGTTGAAGACAGACTGGTTGAAGACAGACTGGTTGAAAAGACAGACTGGTTGAAAAGACAGACTGGTTAAAGACAGACTGGTTGAAAAGACAGACTGGTTGAAGACAGACTGGTAAAAAAGACAGACTGGTTGAAAAGACAGACTGGTTGAAAAGACAGACTGGTTGAAGACAGACTGGTTGAAGACAGACTGGTTGAAGACAGACTGGTTGAAAAGACAGACTGGTTGAAAAGACAGACTGGTTAAAGACAGACTGGTTGAAAAGACAGACTGGTTGAAGACAGACTGGTAAAAAAGACAGACTGGTTGAAAAGACAGACTGGTTGAAAAGACAGACTGGTTGAAAAGACAGACTGGTTGAAGACAGACTGGTTGAAGACAGACTGGTTGAAAAGACAGACTGGTTGAAGACAGACTGGTTGAAAAGACAGACTGGTTGAAGACAGACTGGTTGAAGACAGACTGGTTGAAAAGACAGACTGGTTGAAAAGACAGACTGGTTGAAGACAGACTTGTTGAAAAGACAGACTGGTTGAAAAGACAGACTGGTTGAAAAAACAGATTGGTTGAAAAGACAGACTGGTTGAAAAGACAGACTGGTTGAAAAGACAGACTGGTTGAAGACAGACTGGTTGAAAAGTCAGACTGATTGAAGACAGACTGGTTGAAGACAGACTGGTTGAAAAGACAGACTGGTTGAAAAGTCAGACTGATTGAAGACAGACTGGTTGAAGACAGACTGCTTGAAGACAGACTGCTTGAAGACAGACTGGTTGAAAAGACAGACTGGTTGAAAAGACAGACTGGTTGAAAAGACAGACTGGTTGAAGACAGACTGGTTGAAAAGACAGACTGGTTGAAGACAGACTGGTTGAAAAGACAGACTGGTTGAAGACAGACTGGTGGAAGACAGACTGGTTGAAAAGACAGCCTGGTTGAAGACAGACTGGTTGAAAAGACAGACTGGTTGATAAGACAGACTGGTAGAAGACAGACTGGTTGAAAAGACAGACTGGTTGAAGACAGACTGGTTGAAGACAGACTGGTTGAAAAGACAGACTGGTTGAAGACAGACTTGTTGAAAAGACAGACTGGTTGAAGACAGACTGGTTGAAGACAGACTGGTTGAAAAGACAGACTGGTTGAAGACATACTGGTTGAAAAGACAGACTGGTTGATAAGACAGACTGGTAAAAAGACAGACTGGTTGAAAAGACAGACTGGTTGAAAAGACAGACTGGTTGAAAAGACAGACTGGTTGAAGACAGACTGGTTGAAGACAGACTGGTTGAAAAGACAGACTGGTTGAAGACAGACTGGTTGAAAAGACAGACTGGTTGAAGACAGACTGCTTGAAGACAGACTGGTTGAAAAGACAGACTGGTTGAAAAGACAGACTGGTTGAAAAGACAGACTGATTGAAGACAGACTGGTTGAAGACAGACTGGTTGAAGACAGACTGGTTGAAAAGACAGACTGGTTGAAAAGACAGACTGGTTAAAGACAGACTGGTTGAAAAGACAGACTGGTTGAAGACAGACTGGTAAAAAAGACAGACTGGTTGAAAAGACAGACTGGTTGAAAAGACAGACTGGTTGAAGACAGACTGGTTGAAGACAGACTGGTTGAAGACAGACTGGTTGAAAAGACAGACTGGTTGAAAAGACAGACTGGTTAAAGACAGACTGGTTGAAAAGACAGACTGGTTGAAGACAGACTGGTAAAAAAGACAGACTGGTTGAAAAGACAGACTGGTTGAAAAGACAGACTGGTTGAAAAGACAGACTGGTTGAAGACAGACTGGTTGAAGACAGACTGGTTGAAAAGACAGACTGGTTGAAGACAGACTGGTTGAAAAGACAGACTGGTTGAAGACAGACTGGTTGAAGACAGACTGGTTGAAAAGACAGACTGGTTGAAAAGACAGACTGGTTGAAGACAGACTTGTTGAAAAGACAGACTGGTTGAAAAGACAGACTGGTTGAAAAAACAGATTGGTTGAAAAGACAGACTGGTTGAAAAGACAGACTGGTTGAAAAGACAGACTGGTTGAAGACAGACTGGTTGAAAAGTCAGACTGATTGAAGACAGACTGGTTGAAGACAGACTGGTTGAAAAGACAGACTGGTTGAAAAGTCAGACTGATTGAAGACAGACTGGTTGAAGACAGACTGCTTGAAGACAGACTGCTTGAAGACAGACTGGTTGAAAAGACAGACTGGTTGAAAAGACAGACTGGTTGAAAAGACAGACTGGTTGAAGACAGACTGGTTGAAAAGACAGACTGGTTGAAGACAGACTGGTTGAAAAGACAGACTGGTTGAAGACAGACTGGTGGAAGACAGACTGGTTGAAAAGACAGCCTGGTTGAAGACAGACTGGTTGAAAAGACAGACTGGTTGATAAGACAGACTGGTAGAAGACAGACTGGTTGAAAAGACAGACTGGTTGAAGACAGACTGGTTGAAGACAGACTGGTTGAAAAGACAGACTGGTTGAAGACAGACTTGTTGAAAAGACAGACTGGTTGAAGACAGACTGGTTGAAGACAGACTGGTTGAAAAGACAGACTGGTTGAAGACAGACTGGTTGAAAAGACAGACTGGTTGATAAGACAGACTGGTAAAAAAGACAGACTGGTTGAAAAGACAGACTGGTTGAAAAGACAGACTGGTTGAAAAGACAGACTGGTTGAAGACAGACTGGTTGAAGACAGACTGGTTGAAAAGACAGACTGGTTGAAGACAGACTGGTTGAAAAGACAGACTGGTTGAAGACAGACTGGTTGAAAAGACAGACTGGTTGAAGACAGACTGGTTGAAAAGACAGACTGGTTGAAAGACAGACTGGTTGAAGACAGTCTGGTTGAAAAGACAGACTGGTTGAAAAGACAGACTGGTTGAAGACAGTCTGGTTGAAAAGACAGACTGGTTGAAGACAGACTGGTTGAAGACAGACTGGTTGAAGACAGACTGGTTGAAGACAGACTGGTTGAAAAGACAGACTGGTTGAAGACAGACTGGTTGAAGACAGACTGGTTGAAAAGACAGACTGGTTGAAGACAGACTGGTTGAAAAGACAGACTGGTTGAAGACAGACTGGTGGAAGACAGACTGGTTGAAAAGACAGACTGGTTGAAGACAGACTGGTTGAAAAGACAGACTGGTTGATAAGACAGACTGGTAGAAGACAGACTGGTTGAAAAGACAGACTGGTTGAAGACAGACTGGTTGAAGACAGACTGGTTGAAAAGACAGACTGGTTGAAGACAGACTGGTTGAAGACAGACTGGTTGAAAAGACAGACTGGTTGAAGACAGACTTGTTGAAAAGACAGACTGGTTGAAGACAGACTGGTTGAAAAGACAGACTGGTTGAAGACAGACTGGTTGAAAAGACAGACTGGTTGATAAGACAGACTGGTTGAAGACAGACTGGTAAAAAAGACAGACTGGTTGAAAAGACAGACTGGTTGAAAAGACAGACTGGTTGAAAAGACAGACTGGTTGAAGACAGACTGGTTGAAGACAGACTGGTTGAAAAGACAGACTGGTTGAAGACAGACTGGTTGAAAAGACAGACTGGTTGAAGACAGACTGGTTGAAGACAGACTGGTTGAAAAGACAGACTGGTTGAAAAGACAGACTGGTTGAAGACAGACTGGTTGAAAAGACAGACTGGTTGAAAAGACAGACTGGTTGAAAAAACAGATTGGTTGAAAAGACAGACTGGTTGAAAAGACAGACTGGTTGAAAAGACAGACTGGTTGAAAAGACAGACTGGTTGAAGACAGACTGGTTGAAGACAGACTGGTTGAAAAGACAGGCTGGTTGAAGACAGACTGGTTGAAAAGACAGACTGGTTGAAGACAGACTGGTTGAAGACAGACTGGTTGAAGACAGACTGGTTGAAAAGACAGACTGGTTGAAAAGACAGACTGGTTGAAAAGACAGACTGGTTGAAGACAGACTGGTTGAAAAGACAGACTGGTTGATAAGACAGACTGGTAGAAGACAGACTGGTTGAAAAGACAGACTGGTTGAAGACAGACTGGTTGAAGACAGACTGGTTGAAAAGACAGACTGGTTGAAGACATACTGGTTGAAGACAGACTGGTTGAAAAGACAGACTGGTTGAAGACAGACTTGTTGAAAAGACAGACTGGTTGAAGACAGACTGGTTGAAGACAGACTGGTTGAAAAGACAGACAGGTTGAAGACAGACTGGTTGAAAAGACAGACTGGTTGATAAGACAGACTGGTAGAAGACAGACTGGTTGAAAAGACAGACTGGTTGAAGACAGACTGGTTGAAGACAGACTGGTTGAAAAGACAGACTTGTAGAAGACAGACTGGTTGAAAAGACAGACTGGTTGAAAAGACAGACTGGTTGAAGACAGACTGATTGAAAATACAGACTGGTTGAAAAGACAGACTGGTTGAAAAGACAGACTGGTTGAAGACAGACTGGTTGAATACAGACTTGTTGAAAAGACAGACTGGTTGAAGACAGACTGGTTGAAAAGACAGACTGGTTGAAAAGACAGACTGGTTGAAAAGACAGACTGGTTGAAGACAGACTGCTTGAAGACAGACTGGTTGAAAAGACAGACTGGTTGAAAAGACAGATTGGTTGAAAAGACAGACTGATTGAAGACAGACTGGTTGAAGACAGACTGGTTGAAGACAGACTGGTTGAAAAGACAGACTGGTTGAAAAGACAGACTGGTTAAAGACAGACTGGTTGAAAAGACAGACTGGTTGAAGACAGACTGGTAAAAAAGACAGACTGGTTGAAAAGACAGACTGGTTGAAAAGACAGACTGGTTGAAGACAGACTGGTTGAAGACAGACTGGTTGAAGACAGACTGGTTGAAAAGACAGACTGGTTGAAAAGACAGACTGGTTAAAGACAGACTGGTTGAAAAGACAGACTGGTTGAAGACAGACTGGTAAAAAAGACAGACTGGTTGAAAAGACAGACTGGTTGAAAAGACAGACTGGTTAAAAAGACAGACTGGTTGAAGACAGACTGGTTGAAGACAGACTGGTTGAAAAGACAGACTGGTTGAAGACAGACTGGTTGAAAAGACAGACTGGTTGAAGACAGACTGGTTGAAGACAGACTGGTTGAAAAGACAGACTGGTTGAAAAGACAGACTGGTTGAAGACAGACTTGTTGAAAAGACAGACTGGTTGAAAAGACAGACTGGTTGAAAAAACAGATTGGTTGAAAAGACAGACTGGTTGAAAAGACAGACTGGTTGAAAAGACAGACTGGTTGAAGACAGACTGGTTGAAAAGTCAGACTGATTGAAGACAGACTGGTTGAAGACAGACTGGTTGAAAAGACAGACTGGTTGAAAAGTCAGACTGATTGAAGACAGACTGGTTGAAGACAGACTGCTTGAAGACAGACTGCTTGAAGACAGACTGGTTGAAAAGACAGACTGGTTGAAAAGACAGACTGGTTGAAAAGACAGACTGGTTGAAGACAGACTGGTTGAAAAGACAGACTGGTTGAAGACAGACTGGTTGAAAAGACAGACTGGTTGAAGACAGACTGGTGGAAGACAGACTGGTTGAAAAGACAGCCTGGTTGAAGACAGACTGGTTGAAAAGACAGACTGGTTGATAAGACAGACTGGTAGAAGACAGACTGGTTGAAAAGACAGACTGGTTGAAGACAGACTGGTTGAAGACAGACTGGTTGAAAAGACAGACTGGTTGAAGACAGACTGGTTGAAGACAGACTGGTTGAAAAGACAGACTGGTTGAAGACAGACTTGTTGAAAAGACAGACTGGTTGAAGACAGACTGGTTGAAGACAGACTGGTTGAAAAGACAGACTGGTTGAAGACAGACTGGTTGAAAAGACAGACTGGTTGATAAGACAGACTGGTTGAAGACAGACTGGTAAAAAAGACAGACTGGTTGAAAAGACAGACTGGTTGAAAAGACAGACTGGTTGAAAAGACAGACTGGTTGAAGACAGACTGGTTGAAGACAGACTGGTTGAAAAGACAGACTGGTTGAAGACAGACTGGTTGAAAAGACAGACTGGTTGAAGACAGACTGGTTGAAGACAGACTGGTTGAAAAGACAGACTGGTTGAAAAGACAGACTGGTTGAAGACAGACTGGTTGAAAAGACAGACTGGTTGAAAAGACAGACTGGTTGAAAAAACAGATTGGTTGAAAAGACAGACTGGTTGAAAAGACAGACTGGTTGAAAAGACAGACTGGTTGAAAAGACAGACTGGTTGAAGACAGACTGGTTGAAGACAGACTGGTTGAAAAGACAGGCTGGTTGAAGACAGACTGGTTGAAAAGACAGACTGGTTGAAGACAGACTGGTTGAAGACAGACTGGTTGAAGACATACTGGTTGAAAAGACAGACTGGTTGAAAAGACAGACTGGTTGAAAAGACAGACTGGTTGAAGACAGACTGGTTGAAAAGACAGACTGGTTGATAAGACAGACTGGTAGAAGACAGACTGGTTGAAAAGACAGACTGGTTGAAGACAGACTGGTTGAAGACAGACTGGTTGAAAAGACAGACTGGTTGAAGACAGACTGGTTGAAGACAGACTGGTTGAAAAGACAGACTGGTTGAAGACAGACTTGTTGAAAAGACAGACTGGTTGAAGACAGACTGGTTGAAGACAGACTGGTTGAAAAGACAGACAGGTTGAAGACAGACTGGTTGAAAAGACAGACTGGTTGATAAGACAGACTGGTAGAAGACAGACTGGTTGAAAAGACAGACTGGTTGAAGACAGACTGGTTGAAGACAGACTGGTTGAAAAGACAGACTGGTAGAAGACAGACTGGTTGAAAAGACAGACTGGTTGAAAAGACAGACTGGTTGAAGACAGACTGATTGAAAATACAGACTGGTTGAAAAGACAGACTGGTTGAAAAGACAGACTGGTTGAAGACAGACTGGTTGAATACAGACTTGTTGAAAAGACAGACTGGTTGAAGACAGACTGGTTGAAAAGACAGACTGGTTGAAAAGACAGACTGGTTGAAAAGACAGACTGGTTGAAGACAGACTGCTTGAAGACAGACTGGTTGAAAAGACAGACTGGTTGAAAAGACAGACTGGTTGAAAAGACAGACTGATTGAAGACAGACTGGTTGAAGACAGACTGGTTGAAGACAGACTGGTTGAAAAGACAGACTGGTTGAAAAGACAGACTGGTTAAAGACAGACTGGTTGAAAAGACAGACTGGTTGAAGACAGACTGGTAAAAAAGACAGACTGGTTGAAAAGACAGACTGGTTGAAAAGACAGACTGGTTGAAGACAGACTGGTTGAAGACAGACTGGTTGAAGACAGACTGGTTGAAAAGACAGACTGGTTGAAAAGACAGACTGGTTAAAGACAGACTGGTTGAAAAGACAGACTGGTTGAAGACAGACTGGTAAAAAAGACAGACTGGTTGAAAAGACAGACTGGTTGAAAAGACAGACTGGTTGAAGACAGACTGGTTGAAGACAGACTGGTTGAAAAGACAGACTGGTTGAAGACAGACTGGTTGAAAAGACAGACTGGTTGAAGACAGACTGGTTGAAGACAGACTGGTTGAAAATACAGACTGGTTGAAAAGACAGACTGGTTGAAGACAGACTTGTTGAAAAGACAGACTGGTTGAAAAGACAGACTGGTTGAAAAAACAGACTGGTTGATAAGACAGACTGGTTGAAGACAGACTGGTTGAAAAGACAGACTGGTTGAAGACAGACTGGTTGAAGACAGACTGGTTGAAAAGACAGACTGGTTGAAAAGACAGACTGGTTGAAGACAGACTGGTTGAAAAGACAGACTGGTTGAAAAGACAGACTGGTTGAAAAAACAGATTGGTTGAAAAGACAGACTGGTTGAAAAGACAGACTGGTTGAAAAGACAGACTGGTTGAAAAGACAGACTGGTTGAAGACAGACTGGTTGAAGACAGACTGGTTGAAAAGACAGGCTGGTTGAAGACAGACTGGTTGAAAAGACAGACTGGTTGAAGACAGACTGGTTGAAGACAGACTGGTTGAAGACAGACTGGTTGAAAAGACAGACTGGTTGAAAAGACAGACTGGTTGAAAAGACAGACTGGTTGAAGACAGACTGGTTGAAAAGACAGACTGGTTGATAAGACAGACTGGTAGAAGACAGACTGGTTGAAAAGACAGACTGGTTGAAGACAGACTGGTTGAAGACAGACTGGTTGAAAAGACAGACTGGTTGAAGACATACTGGTTGAAGACAGACTGGTTGAAAAGACAGACTGGTTGAAGACAGACTTGTTGAAAAGACAGACTGGTTGAAGACAGACTGGTTGAAGACAGACTGGTTGAAAAGACAGACAGGTTGAAGACAGACTGGTTGAAAAGACAGACTGGTTGATAAGACAGACTGGTAGAAGACAGACTGGTTGAAAAGACAGACTGGTTGAAGACAGACTGGTTGAAGACAGACTGGTTGAAAAGACAGACTGGTAGAAGACAGACTGGTTGAAAAGACAGACTGGTTGAAAAGACAGACTGGTTGAAGACAGACTGATTGAAAATACAGACTGGTTGAAAAGACAGACTGGTTGAAAAGACAGACTGGTTGAAGACAGACTGGTTGAATACAGACTTGTTGAAAAGACAGACTGGTTGAAGACAGACTGGTTGAAAAGACAGACTGGTTGAAAAGACAGACTGGTTGAAAAGACAGACTGGTTGAAGACAGACTGCTTGAAGACAGACTGGTTGAAAAGACAGACTGGTTGAAAAGACAGATTGGTTGAAAAGACAGACTGATTGAAGACAGACTGGTTGAAGACAGACTGGTTGAAGACAGACTGGTTGAAAAGACAGACTGGTTGAAAAGACAGACTGGTTAAAGACAGACTGGTTGAAAAGACAGACTGGTTGAAGACAGACTGGTAAAAAAGACAGACTGGTTGAAAAGACAGACTGGTTGAAAAGACAGACTGGTTGAAGACAGACTGGTTGAAGACAGACTGGTTGAAGACAGACTGGTTGAAAAGACAGACTGGTTGAAAAGACAGACTGGTTAAAGACAGACTGGTTGAAAAGACAGACTGGTTGAAGACAGACTGGTAAAAAGACAGACTGGTTGAAAAGACAGACTGGTTGAAAAGACAGACTGGTTAAAAAGACAGACTGGTTGAAGACAGACTGGTTGAAGACAGACTGGTTGAAAAGACAGACTGGTTGAAGACAGACTGGTTGAAAAGACAGACTGGTTGAAGACAGACTGGTTGAAGACAGACTGGTTGAAAAGACAGACTGGTTGAAAAGACAGACTGGTTGAAGACAGACTTGTTGAAAAGACAGACTGGTTGAAAAGACAGACTGGTTGAAAAAACAGATTGGTTGAAAAGACAGACTGGTTGAAAAGACAGACTGGTTGAAAAGACAGACTGGTTGAAGACAGACTGGTTGAAAAGTCAGACTGATTGAAGACAGACTGGTTGAAGACAGACTGGTTGAAAAGACAGACTGGTTGAAAAGTCAGACTGATTGAAGACAGACTGGTTGAAGACAGACTGCTTGAAGACAGACTGCTTGAATACAGACTGGTTGAAAAGACAGACTGGTTGAAAAGACAGACTGGTTGAAAAGACAGACTGGTTGAAGACAGACTGGTTGAAAAGACAGACTGGTTGAAGACAGACTGGTTGAAAAGACAGACTGGTTGAAGACAGACTGGTGGAAGACAGACTGGTTGAAAAGACAGCCTGGTTGAAGACAGACTGGTTGAAAAGACAGACTGGTTGATAAGACAGACTGGTAGAAGACAGACTGGTTGAAAAGACAGACTGGTTGAAGACAGACTGGTTGAAGACAGACTGGTTGAAAAGACAGACTGGTTGAAGACAGACTGGTTGAAGACAGACTGGTTGAAAAGACAGACTGGTTGAAGACAGACTTGTTGAAAAGACAGACTGGTTGAAGACAGACTGGTTGAAGACAGACTGGTTGAAAAGACAGACTGGTTGAAGACAGACTGGTTGAAAAGACAGACTGGTTGATAAGACAGACTGGTTGAAGACAGACTGGTAAAAAGACAGACTGGTTGAAAAGACAGACTGGTTGAAAAGACAGACTGGTTGAAAAGACAGACTGGTTGAAAAGACAGACTGGTTGAAAAGACAGACTGGTTGAAGACAGACTGGTTGAAGACAGACTGGTTGAAAAGACAGGCTGGTTGAAGACAGACTGGTTGAAAAGACAGACTGGTTGAAGACAGACTGGTTGAAGACAGACTGGTTGAAGACATACTGGTTGAAAAGACAGACTGGTTGAAAAGACAGACTGGTTGAAAAGACAGACTGGTTGAAGACAGACTGGTTGAAAAGACAGACTGGTTGATAAGACAGACTGGTAGAAGACAGACTGGTTGAAAAGACAGACTGGTTGAAGACAGACTGGTTGAAGACAGACTGGTTGAAAAGACAGACTGGTTGAAGACAGACTGGTTGAAGACAGACTGGTTGAAAAGACAGACTGGTTGAAGACAGACTTGTTGAAAAGACAGACTGGTTGAAGACAGACTGGTTGAAGACAGACTGGTTGAAAAGACAGACAGGTTGAAGACAGACTGGTTGAAAAGACAGACTGGTTGATAAGACAGACTGGTAGAAGACAGACTGGTTGAAAAGACAGACTGGTTGAAGACAGACTGGTTGAAGACAGACTGGTTGAAAAGACAGACTGGTAGAAGACAGACTGGTTGAAAAGACAGACTGGTTGAAAAGACAGACTGGTTGAAGACAGACTGATTGAAAATACAGACTGGTTGAAAAGACAGACTGGTTGAAAAGACAGACTGGTTGAAGACAGACTGGTTGAATACAGACTTGTTGAAAAGACAGACTGGTTGAAGACAGACTGGTTGAAAAGACAGACTGGTTGAAAAGACAGACTGGTTGAAAAGACAGACTGGTTGAAGACAGACTGCTTGAAGACAGACTGGTTGAAAAGACAGACTGGTTGAAAAGACAGACTGGTTGAAAAGACAGACTGATTGAAGACAGACTGGTTGAAGACAGACTGGTTGAAGACAGACTGGTTGAAAAGACAGACTGGTTGAAAAGACAGACTGGTTAAAGACAGACTGGTTGAAAAGACAGACTGGTTGAAGACAGACTGGTAAAAAAGACAGACTGGTTGAAAAGACAGACTGGTTGAAAAGACAGACTGGTTGAAGACAGACTGGTTGAAGACAGACTGGTTGAAAAGACAGACTGGTTGAAAAGACAGACTGGTTAAAGACAGACTGGTTGAAAAGACAGACTGGTTGAAGACAGACTGGTAAAAAAGACAGACTGGTTGAAAAGACAGACTGGTTGAAAAGACAGACTGGTTGAAGACAGACTGGTTGAAGACAGACTGGTTGAAAAGACAGACTGGTTGAAGACAGACTGGTTGAAAAGACAGACTGGTTGAAGACAGACTGGTTGAAGACAGACTGGTTGAAAATACAGACTGGTTGAAAAGACAGACTGGTTGAAGACAGACTTGTTGAAAAGACAGACTGGTTGAAAAGACAGACTGGTTGAAAAAACAGACTGGTTGATAAGACAGACTGGTTGAAGACAGACTGGTTGAAAAGACAGACTGGTTGAAGACAGACTGGTTGAAGACAGACTGGTTGAAAAGACAGACTGGTTGAAAAGACAGACTGGTTGAAGACAGACTGGTTGAAAAGACAGACTGGTTGAAAAGACAGACTGGTTGAAAAAACAGATTGGTTGAAAAGACAGACTGGTTGAAAAGACAGACTGGTTGAAAAGACAGACTGGTTGAAAAGACAGACTGGTTGAAGACAGACTGGTTGAAGACAGACTGGTTGAAAAGACAGGCTGGTTGAAGACAGACTGGTTGAAAAGACAGACTGGTTGAAGACAGACTGGTTGAAGACAGACTGGTTGAAGACAGACTGGTTGAAAAGACAGACTGGTTGAAAAGACAGACTGGTTGAAAAGACAGACTGGTTGAAGACAGACTGGTTGAAAAGACAGACTGGTTGATAAGACAGACTGGTAGAAGACAGACTGGTTGAAAAGACAGACTGGTTGAAGACAGACTGGTTGAAGACAGACTGGTTGAAAAGACAGACTGGTTGAAGACATACTGGTTGAAGACAGACTGGTTGAAAAGACAGACTGGTTGAAGACAGACTTGTTGAAAAGACAGACTGGTTGAAGACAGACTGGTTGAAGACAGACTGGTTGAAAAGACAGACAGGTTGAAGACAGACTGGTTGAAAAGACAGACTGGTTGATAAGACAGACTGGTAGAAGACAGACTGGTTGAAAAGACAGACTGGTTGAAGACAGACTGGTTGAAGACAGACTGGTTGAAAAGACAGACTGGTAGAAGACAGACTGGTTGAAAAGACAGACTGGTTGAAAAGACAGACTGGTTGAAGACAGACTGATTGAAAATACAGACTGGTTGAAAAGACAGACTGGTTGAAAAGACAGACTGGTTGAAGACAGACTGGTTGAATACAGACTTGTTGAAAAGACAGACTGGTTGAAGACAGACTGGTTGAAAAGACAGACTGGTTGAAAAGACAGACTGGTTGAAAAGACAGACTGGTTGAAGACAGACTGCTTGAAGACAGACTGGTTGAAAAGACAGACTGGTTGAAAAGACAGATTGGTTGAAAAGACAGACTGATTGAAGACAGACTGGTTGAAGACAGACTGGTTGAAGACAGACTGGTTGAAAAGACAGACTGGTTGAAAAGACAGACTGGTTAAAGACAGACTGGTTGAAAAGACAGACTGGTTGAAGACAGACTGGTAAAAAAGACAGACTGGTTGAAAAGACAGACTGGTTGAAAAGACAGACTGGTTGAAGACAGACTGGTTGAAGACAGACTGGTTGAAGACAGACTGGTTGAAAAGACAGACTGGTTGAAAAGACAGACTGGTTAAAGACAGACTGGTTGAAAAGACAGACTGGTTGAAGACAGACTGGTAAAAAAGACAGACTGGTTGAAAAGACAGACTGGTTGAAAAGACAGACTGGTTAAAAAGACAGACTGGTTGAAGACAGACTGGTTGAAGACAGACTGGTTGAAAAGACAGACTGGTTGAAGACAGACTGGTTGAAAAGACAGACTGGTTGAAGACAGACTGGTTGAAGACAGACTGGTTGAAAAGACAGACTGGTTGAAAAGACAGACTGGTTGAAGACAGACTTGTTGAAAAGACAGACTGGTTGAAAAGACAGACTGGTTGAAAAAACAGATTGGTTGAAAAGACAGACTGGTTGAAAAGACAGACTGGTTGAAAAGACAGACTGGTTGAAGACAGACTGGTTGAAAAGTCAGACTGATTGAAGACAGACTGGTTGAAGACAGACTGGTTGAAAAGACAGACTGGTTGAAAAGTCAGACTGATTGAAGACAGACTGGTTGAAGACAGACTGCTTGAAGACAGACTGCTTGAATACAGACTGGTTGAAAAGACAGACTGGTTGAAAAGACAGACTGGTTGAAAAGACAGACTGGTTGAAGACAGACTGGTTGAAAAGACAGACTGGTTGAAGACAGACTGGTTGAAAAGACAGACTGGTTGAAGACAGACTGGTGGAAGACAGACTGGTTGAAAAGACAGCCTGGTTGAAGACAGACTGGTTGAAAAGACAGACTGGTTGATAAGACAGACTGGTAGAAGACAGACTGGTTGAAAAGACAGACTGGTTGAAGACAGACTGGTTGAAGACAGACTGGTTGAAAAGACAGACTGGTTGAAGACAGACTGGTTGAAGACAGACTGGTTGAAAAGACAGACTGGTTGAAGACAGACTTGTTGAAAAGACAGACTGGTTGAAGACAGACTGGTTGAAGACAGACTGGTTGAAAAGACAGACTGGTTGAAGACAGACTGGTTGAAAAGACAGACTGGTTGATAAGACAGACTGGTTGAAGACAGACTGGTAAAAAAGACAGACTGGTTGAAAAGACAGACTGGTTGAAAAGACAGACTGGTTGAAAAGACAGACTGGTTGAAGACAGACTGGTTGAAGACAGACTGGTTGAAAAGACAGACTGGTTGAAGACAGACTGGTTGAAAAGACAGACTGGTTGAAGACAGACTGGTTGAAGACAGACTGGTTGAAAAGACAGACTGGTTGAAAAGACAGACTGGTTGAAGACAGACTGGTTGAAAAGACAGACTGGTTGAAAAGACAGACTGGTTGAAAAAACAGATTGGTTGAAAAGACAGACTGGTTGAAAAGACAGACTGGTTGAAAAGACAGACTGGTTGAAAAGACAGACTGGTTGAAGACAGACTGGTTGAAGACAGACTGGTTGAAAAGACAGGCTGGTTGAAGACAGACTGGTTGAAAAGACAGACTGGTTGAAGACAGACTGGTTGAAGACAGACTGGTTGAAGACAGACTGGTTGAAAAGACAGACTGGTTGAAAAGACAGACTGGTTGAAAAGACAGACTGGTTGAAGACAGACTGGTTGAAAAGACAGACTGGTTGATAAGACAGACTGGTAGAAGACAGACTGGTTGAAAAGACAGACTGGTTGAAGACAGACTGGTTGAAGACAGACTGGTTGAAAAGACAGACTGGTTGAAGACAGACTGGTTGAAGACAGACTGGTTGAAAAGACAGACTGGTTGAAGACAGACTTGTTGAAAAGACAGACTGGTTGAAGACAGACTGGTTGAAGACAGACTGGTTGAAAAGACAGACAGGTTGAAGACAGACTGGTTGAAAAGACAGACTGGTTGATAAGACAGACTGGTAGAAGACAGACTGGTTGAAAAGACAGACTGGTTGAAGACAGACTTGTTGAAAAGACAGACTGGTTGAAAAGACAGACTGGTTGAAAAAACAGATTGGTTGAAAAGACAGACTGGTTGAAAAGACAGACTGGTTGAAGACAGACTGATTGAAAATACAGACTGGTTGAAAAGACAGACTGGTTGAAAAGACAGACTGGTTGAAGACAGACTGGTTGAATACAGACTTGTTGAAAAGACAGACTGGTTGAAGACAGACTGGTTGAAAAGACAGACTGGTTGAAAAGACAGACTGGTTGAAAAGACAGACTGGTTGAAGACAGACTGCTTGAAGACAGACTGGTTGAAAAGACAGACTGGTTGAAAAGACAGACTGGTTGAAAAGACAGACTGATTGAAGACAGACTGGTTGAAGACAGACTGGTTGAAGACAGACTGGTTGAAAAGACAGACTGGTTGAAAAGACAGACTGGTTAAAGACAGACTGGTTGAAAAGACAGACTGGTTGAAGACAGACTGGTAAAAAAGACAGACTGGTTGAAAAGACAGACTGGTTGAAAAGACAGACTGGTTGAAGACAGACTGGTTGAAGACAGACTGGTTGAAGACAGACTGGTTGAAAAGACAGACTGGTTGAAAAGACAGACTGGTTAAAGACAGACTGGTTGAAAAGACAGACTGGTTGAAGACAGACTGGTAAAAAAGACAGACTGGTTGAAAAGACAGACTGGTTGAAAAGACAGACTGGTTGAAGACAGACTGGTTGAAGACAGACTGGTTGAAAAGACAGACTGGTTGAAGACAGACTGGTTGAAAAGACAGACTGGTTGAAGACAGACTGGTTGAAGACAGACTGGTTGAAAAGACAGACTGGTTGAAAAGACAGACTGGTTGAAGACAGACTTGTTGAAAAGACAGACTGGTTGAAAAGACAGACTGGTTGAAAAAACAGACTGGTTGATAAGACAGACTGGTAGAAGACAGACTGGTTGAAAAGACAGACTGGTTGAAGACAGACTGGTTGAAGACAGACTGGTTGAAAAGACAGACTGGTTGAAGACAGACTGGTTGAAGACAGACTGGTTGAAAAGACAGACTGGTTGAAGACAGACTTGTTGAAAAGACAGACTGGTTGAAGACAGACTGGTTGAAGACAGACTGGTTGAAAAGACAGACTGGTTGAAGACAGACTGGTTGAAAAGACAGACTCGTTGATAAGACAGACTGGTTGAAGACAGACTGGTAAAAAAGACAGACTGGTTGAAAAGACAGACTGGTTGAAAAGACAGACTGGTTGAAAAGACAGACTGGTTGAAGACAGACTGGTTGAAGACAGACTGGTTGAAAAGACAGACTGGTTGAAGACAGACTGGTTGAAAAGACAGACTGGTTGAAAAGACAGACTGGTTGAAAAAACAGATTGGTTGAAAAGACAGACTGGTTGAAAAGACAGACTGGTTGAAAAGACAGACTGGTTGAAAAGACAGACTGGTTGAAGACAGACTGGTTGAAGACAGACTGGTTGAAAAGACAGGCTGGTTGAAGACAGACTGGTTGAAAAGACAGACTGGTTGAAGACAGACTGGTTGAAGACAGACTGGTTGAAGACAGACTGGTTGAAAAGACAGACTGGTTGAAAAGACAGACTGGTTGAAAAGACAGACTGGTTGAAGACAGACTGGTTGAAAAGACAGACTGGTTGATAAGACAGACTGGTAGAAGACAGACTGGTTGAAAAGACAGACTGGTTGAAGACAGACTGGTTGAAGACAGACTGGTTGAAAAGACAGACTGGTTGAAGACAGACTGGTTGAAGACAGACTGGTTGAAAAGACAGACTGGTTGAAGACAGACTTGTTGAAAAGACAGACTGGTTGAAGACAGACTGGTTGAAGACAGACTGGTTGAAAAGACAGACAGGTTGAAGACAGACTGGTTGAAAAGACAGACTGGTTGAAAAGACAGACTGGTTGAAGACAGACTGGTTGAAGACAGACTGGTTGAAAAGACAGACTGGTTGAAGACAGACTGGTTGAAAAGACAGACTGGTTGAAGACAGACTGGTTGAAGACAGACTGGTTGAAGACAGACTGGTTGAAAAGACAGACTGGTTGAAAAGACAGACTGGTTGAAAAGACAGACTGGTTGAAGACAGACTGGTTGAAAAGACAGACTGGTTGATAAGACAGACTGGTAGAAGACAGACTGGTTGAAAAGACAGACTGGTTGAAGACAGACTGGTTGAAGACAGACTGGTTGAAAAGACAGACTGGTTGAAGACAGACTGGTTGAAGACAGACTGGTTGAAAAGACAGACTGGTTGAAGACAGACTTGTTGAAAAGACAGACTGGTTGAAGACAGACTGGTTGAAGACAGACTGGTTGAAAAGACAGACAGGTTGAAGACAGACTGGTTGAAAAGACAGACTGGTTGATAAGACAGACTGGTAGAAGACAGACTGGTTGAAAAGACAGACTGGTTGAAGACAGACTGGTTGAAGACAGACTGGTTGAAAAGACAGACTGGTAGAAGACAGACTGGTTGAAAAGACAGACTGGTTGAAAAGACAGACTGGTTGAAGACAGACTGATTGAAAATACAGACTGGTTGAAAAGACAGACTGGTTGAAAAGACAGACTGGTTGAAGACAGACTGGTTGAATACAGACTTGTTGAAAAGACAGACTGGTTGAAGACAGACTGGTTGAAAAGACAGACTGGTTGAAAAGACAGACTGGTTGAAAAGACAGACTGGTTGAAGACAGACTGCTTGAAGACAGACTGGTTGAAAAGACAGACTGGTTGAAAAGACAGACTGGTTGAAAAGACAGACTGGTTGAAGACAGACTGGTTGAAGACAGACTGGTTGAAAAGACAGACTGGTTGAAAAGACAGACTGGTTAAAGACAGACTGGTTGAAAAGACAGACTGGTTGAAGACAGACTGGTAAAAAAGACAGACTGGTTGAAAAGACAGACTGGTTGAAAAGACAGACTGGTTGAAGACAGACTGGTTGAAGACAGACTGGTTGAAGACAGACTGGTTGAAAAGACAGACTGGTTGAAAAGACAGACTGGTTAAAGACAGACTGGTTGAAAAGACAGACTGGTTGAAGACAGACTGGTAAAAAAGACAGACTGGTTGAAAAGACAGACTGGTTGAAAAGACAGACTGGTTGAAGACAGACTGGTTGAAGACAGACTGGTTGAAAAGACAGACTGGTTGAAGACAGACTGGTTGAAAAGACAGACTGGTTGAAGACAGACTGGTTGAAGACAGACTGGTTGAAAATACAGACTGGTTGAAAAGACAGACTGGTTGAAGACAGACTTGTTGAAAAGACAGACTGGTTGAAAAGACAGACTGGTTGAAAAAACAGACTGGTTGATAAGACAGACTGGTTGAAGACAGACTGGTTGAAAAGACAGACTGGTTGAAGACAGACTGGTTGAAGACAGACTGGTTGAAAAGACAGACTGGTTGAAAAGACAGACTGGTTGAAGACAGACTGGTTGAAAAGACAGACTGGTTGAAAAGACAGACTGGTTGAAAAAACAGATTGGTTGAAAAGACAGACTGGTTGAAAAGACAGACTGGTTGAAAAGACAGACTGGTTGAAAAGACAGACTGGTTGAAGACAGACTGGTTGAAGACAGACTGGTTGAAAAGACAGGCTGGTTGAAGACAGACTGGTTGAAAAGACAGACTGGTTGAAGACAGACTGGTTGAAGACAGACTGGTTGAAGACAGACTGGTTGAAAAGACAGACTGGTTGAAAAGACAGACTGGTTGAAAAGACAGACTGGTTGAAGACAGACTGGTTGAAAAGACAGACTGGTTGATAAGACAGACTGGTAGAAGACAGACTGGTTGAAAAGACAGACTGGTTGAAGACAGACTGGTTGAAGACAGACTGGTTGAAAAGACAGACTGGTTGAAGACATACTGGTTGAAGACAGACTGGTTGAAAAGACAGACTGGTTGAAGACAGACTTGTTGAAAAGACAGACTGGTTGAAGACAGACTGGTTGAAGACAGACTGGTTGAAAAGACAGACAGGTTGAAGACAGACTGGTTGAAAAGACAGACTGGTTGATAAGACAGACTGGTAGAAGACAGACTGGTTGAAAAGACAGACTGGTTGAAGACAGACTGGTTGAAGACAGACTGGTTGAAAAGACAGACTGGTAGAAGACAGACTGGTTGAAAAGACAGACTGGTTGAAAAGACAGACTGGTTGAAGACAGACTGATTGAAAATACAGACTGGTTGAAAAGACAGACTGGTTGAAAAGACAGACTGGTTGAAGACAGACTGGTTGAATACAGACTTGTTGAAAAGACAGACTGGTTGAAGACAGACTGGTTGAAAAGACAGACTGGTTGAAAAGACAGACTGGTTGAAAAGACAGACTGGTTGAAGACAGACTGCTTGAAGACAGACTGGTTGAAAAGACAGACTGGTTGAAAAGACAGATTGGTTGAAAAGACAGACTGATTGAAGACAGACTGGTTGAAGACAGACTGGTTGAAGACAGACTGGTTGAAAAGACAGACTGGTTGAAAAGACAGACTGGTTAAAGACAGACTGGTTGAAAAGACAGACTGGTTGAAGACAGACTGGTAAAAAAGACAGACTGGTTGAAAAGACAGACTGGTTGAAAAGACAGACTGGTTGAAGACAGACTGGTTGAAGACAGACTGGTTGAAGACAGACTGGTTGAAAAGACAGACTGGTTGAAAAGACAGACTGGTTAAAGACAGACTGGTTGAAAAGACAGACTGGTTGAAGACAGACTGGTAAAAAAGACAGACTGGTTGAAAAGACAGACTGGTTGAAAAGACAGACTGGTTAAAAAGACAGACTGGTTGAAGACAGACTGGTTGAAGACAGACTGGTTGAAAAGACAGACTGGTTGAAGACAGACTGGTTGAAAAGACAGACTGGTTGAAGACAGACTGGTTGAAGACAGACTGGTTGAAAAGACAGACTGGTTGAAAAGACAGACTGGTTGAAGACAGACTTGTTGAAAAGACAGACTGGTTGAAAAGACAGACTGGTTGAAAAAACAGATTGGTTGAAAAGACAGACTGGTTGAAAAGACAGACTGGTTGAAAAGACAGACTGGTTGAAGACAGACTGGTTGAAAAGTCAGACTGATTGAAGACAGACTGGTTGAAGACAGACTGGTTGAAAAGACAGACTGGTTGAAAAGTCAGACTGATTGAAGACAGACTGGTTGAAGACAGACTGCTTGAAGACAGACTGCTTGAATACAGACTGGTTGAAAAGACAGACTGGTTGAAAAGACAGACTGGTTGAAAAGACAGACTGGTTGAAGACAGACTGGTTGAAAAGACAGACTGGTTGAAGACAGACTGGTTGAAAAGACAGACTGGTTGAAGACAGACTGGTGGAAGACAGACTGGTTGAAGACAGACTGGTTGAAAAGACAGACTGGTTGATAAGACAGACTGGTAGAAGACAGACTGGTTGAAAAGACAGACTGGTTGAAGACAGACTGGTTGAAGACAGACTGGTTGAAAAGACAGACTGGTAGAAGACAGACTGGTTGAAAAGACAGACTGGTTGAAAAGACAGACTGGTTGAAGACAGACTGATTGAAAATACAGACTGGTTGAAAAGACAGACTGGTTGAAAAGACAGACTGGTTGAAGACAGACTGGTTGAATACAGACTTGTTGAAAAGACAGACTGGTTGAAGACAGACTGGTTGAAAAGACAGACTGGTTGAAAAGACAGACTGGTTGAAAAGACAGACTGGTTGAAGACAGACTGCTTGAAGACAGACTGGTTGAAAAGACAGACTGGTTGAAAAGACAGACTGGTTGAAAAGACAGACTGATTGAAGACAGACTGGTTGAAGACAGACTGGTTGAAGACAGACTGGTTGAAAAGACAGACTGGTTGAAAAGACAGACTGGTTAAAGACAGACTGGTTGAAAAGACAGACTGGTTGAAGACAGACTGGTAAAAAAGACAGACTGGTTGAAAAGACAGACTGGTTGAAAAGACAGACTGGTTGAAGACAGACTGGTTGAAGACAGACTGGTTGAAAAGACAGACTGGTTGAAAAGACAGACTGGTTAAAGACAGACTGGTTGAAAAGACAGACTGGTTGAAGACAGACTGGTAAAAAAGACAGACTGGTTGAAAAGACAGACTGGTTGAAAAGACAGACTGGTTGAAGACAGACTGGTTGAAGACAGACTGGTTGAAAAGACAGACTGGTTGAAGACAGACTGGTTGAAAAGACAGACTGGTTGAAGACAGACTGGTTGAAGACAGACTGGTTGAAAATACAGACTGGTTGAAAAGACAGACTGGTTGAAGACAGACTTGTTGAAAAGACAGACTGGTTGAAAAGACAGACTGGTTGAAAAAACAGACTGGTTGATAAGACAGACTGGTTGAAGACAGACTGGTTGAAAAGACAGACTGGTTGAAGACAGACTGGTTGAAGACAGACTGGTTGAAAAGACAGACTGGTTGAAAAGACAGACTGGTTGAAGACAGACTGGTTGAAAAGACAGACTGGTTGAAAAGACAGACTGGTTGAAAAAACAGATTGGTTGAAAAGACAGACTGGTTGAAAAGACAGACTGGTTGAAAAGACAGACTGGTTGAAAAGACAGACTGGTTGAAGACAGACTGGTTGAAGACAGACTGGTTGAAAAGACAGGCTGGTTGAAGACAGACTGGTTGAAAAGACAGACTGGTTGAAGACAGACTGGTTGAAGACAGACTGGTTGAAGACAGACTGGTTGAAAAGACAGACTGGTTGAAAAGACAGACTGGTTGAAAAGACAGACTGGTTGAAGACAGACTGGTTGAAAAGACAGACTGGTTGATAAGACAGACTGGTAGAAGACAGACTGGTTGAAAAGACAGACTGGTTGAAGACAGACTGGTTGAAGACAGACTGGTTGAAAAGACAGACTGGTTGAAGACATACTGGTTGAAGACAGACTGGTTGAAAAGACAGACTGGTTGAAGACAGACTTGTTGAAAAGACAGACTGGTTGAAGACAGACTGGTTGAAGACAGACTGGTTGAAAAGACAGACAGGTTGAAGACAGACTGGTTGAAAAGACAGACTGGTTGATAAGACAGACTGGTAGAAGACAGACTGGTTGAAAAGACAGACTGGTTGAAGACAGACTGGTTGAAGACAGACTGGTTGAAAAGACAGACTGGTAGAAGACAGACTGGTTGAAAAGACAGACTGGTTGAAAAGACAGACTGGTTGAAGACAGACTGATTGAAAATACAGACTGGTTGAAAAGACAGACTGGTTGAAAAGACAGACTGGTTGAAGACAGACTGGTTGAATACAGACTTGTTGAAAAGACAGACTGGTTGAAGACAGACTGGTTGAAAAGACAGACTGGTTGAAAAGACAGACTGGTTGAAAAGACAGACTGGTTGAAGACAGACTGCTTGAAGACAGACTGGTTGAAAAGACAGACTGGTTGAAAAGACAGATTGGTTGAAAAGACAGACTGATTGAAGACAGACTGGTTGAAGACAGACTGGTTGAAGACAGACTGGTTGAAAAGACAGACTGGTTGAAAAGACAGACTGGTTAAAGACAGACTGGTTGAAAAGACAGACTGGTTGAAGACAGACTGGTAAAAAAGACAGACTGGTTGAAAAGACAGACTGGTTGAAAAGACAGACTGGTTGAAGACAGACTGGTTGAAGACAGACTGGTTGAAGACAGACTGGTTGAAAAGACAGACTGGTTGAAAAGACAGACTGGTTAAAGACAGACTGGTTGAAAAGACAGACTGGTTGAAGACAGACTGGTAAAAAAGACAGACTGGTTGAAAAGACAGACTGGTTGAAAAGACAGACTGGTTAAAAAGACAGACTGGTTGAAGACAGACTGGTTGAAGACAGACTGGTTGAAAAGACAGACTGGTTGAAGACAGACTGGTTGAAAAGACAGACTGGTTGAAGACAGACTGGTTGAAGACAGACTGGTTGAAAAGACAGACTGGTTGAAAAGACAGACTGGTTGAAGACAGACTTGTTGAAAAGACAGACTGGTTGAAAAGACAGACTGGTTGAAAAAACAGATTGGTTGAAAAGACAGACTGGTTGAAAAGACAGACTGGTTGAAAAGACAGACTGGTTGAAGACAGACTGGTTGAAAAGTCAGACTGATTGAAGACAGACTGGTTGAAGACAGACTGGTTGAAAAGACAGACTGGTTGAAAAGTCAGACTGATTGAAGACAGACTGGTTGAAGACAGACTGCTTGAAGACAGACTGCTTGAATACAGACTGGTTGAAAAGACAGACTGGTTGAAAAGACAGACTGGTTGAAAAGACAGACTGGTTGAAGACAGACTGGTTGAAAAGACAGACTGGTTGAAGACAGACTGGTTGAAAAGACAGACTGGTTGAAGACAGACTGGTGGAAGACAGACTGGTTGAAAAGACAGCCTGGTTGAAGACAGACTGGTTGAAAAGACAGACTGGTTGATAAGACAGACTGGTAGAAGACAGACTGGTTGAAAAGACAGACTGGTTGAAGACAGACTGGTTGAAGACAGACTGGTTGAAAAGACAGACTGGTTGAAGACAGACTGGTTGAAGACAGACTGGTTGAAAAGACAGACTGGTTGAAGACAGACTTGTTGAAAAGACAGACTGGTTGAAGACAGACTGGTTGAAGACAGACTGGTTGAAAAGACAGACTGGTTGAAGACAGACTGGTTGAAAAGACAGACTGGTTGATAAGACAGACTGGTTGAAGACAGACTGGTAAAAAAGACAGACTGGTTGAAAAGACAGACTGGTTGAAAAGACAGACTGGTTGAAAAGACAGACTGGTTGAAGACAGACTGGTTGAAGACAGACTGGTTGAAAAGACAGACTGGTTGAAGACAGACTGGTTGAAAAGACAGACTGGTTGAAGACAGACTGGTTGAAGACAGACTGGTTGAAAAGACAGACTGGTTGAAAAGACAGACTGGTTGAAGACAGACTGGTTGAAAAGACAGACTGGTTGAAAAGACAGACTGGTTGAAAAAACAGATTGGTTGAAAAGACAGACTGGTTGAAAAGACAGACTGGTTGAAAAGACAGACTGGTTGAAAAGACAGACTGGTTGAAGACAGACTGGTTGAAGACAGACTGGTTGAAAAGACAGGCTGGTTGAAGACAGACTGGTTGAAAAGACAGACTGGTTGAAGACAGACTGGTTGAAGACAGACTGGTTGAAGACAGACTGGTTGAAAAGACAGACTGGTTGAAAAGACAGACTGGTTGAAAAGACAGACTGGTTGAAGACAGACTGGTTGAAAAGACAGACTGGTTGATAAGACAGACTGGTAGAAGACAGACTGGTTGAAAAGACAGACTGGTTGAAGACAGACTGGTTGAAGACAGACTGGTTGAAAAGACAGACTGGTTGAAGACAGACTGGTTGAAGACAGACTGGTTGAAAAGACAGACTGGTTGAAGACAGACTTGTTGAAAAGACAGACTGGTTGAAGACAGACTGGTTGAAGACAGACTGGTTGAAAAGACAGACAGGTTGAAGACAGACTGGTTGAAAAGACAGACTGGTTGATAAGACAGACTGGTAGAAGACAGACTGGTTGAAAAGACAGACTGGTTGAAGACAGACTTGTTGAAAAGACAGACTGGTTGAAAAGACAGACTGGTTGAAAAAACAGATTGGTTGAAAAGACAGACTGGTTGAAAAGACAGACTGGTTGAAGACAGACTGATTGAAAATACAGACTGGTTGAAAAGACAGACTGGTTGAAAAGACAGACTGGTTGAAGACAGACTGGTTGAATACAGACTTGTTGAAAAGACAGACTGGTTGAAGACAGACTGGTTGAAAAGACAGACTGGTTGAAAAGACAGACTGGTTGAAAAGACAGACTGGTTGAAGACAGACTGCTTGAAGACAGACTGGTTGAAAAGACAGACTGGTTGAAAAGACAGACTGGTTGAAAAGACAGACTGATTGAAGACAGACTGGTTGAAGACAGACTGGTTGAAGACAGACTGGTTGAAAAGACAGACTGGTTGAAAAGACAGACTGGTTAAAGACAGACTGGTTGAAAAGACAGACTGGTTGAAGACAGACTGGTAAAAAAGACAGACTGGTTGAAAAGACAGACTGGTTGAAAAGACAGACTGGTTGAAGACAGACTGGTTGAAGACAGACTGGTTGAAGACAGACTGGTTGAAAAGACAGACTGGTTGAAAAGACAGACTGGTTAAAGACAGACTGGTTGAAAAGACAGACTGGTTGAAGACAGACTGGTAAAAAAGACAGACTGGTTGAAAAGACAGACTGGTTGAAAAGACAGACTGGTTGAAGACAGACTGGTTGAAGACAGACTGGTTGAAAAGACAGACTGGTTGAAGACAGACTGGTTGAAAAGACAGACTGGTTGAAGACAGACTGGTTGAAGACAGACTGGTTGAAAAGACAGACTGGTTGAAAAGACAGACTGGTTGAAGACAGACTTGTTGAAAAGACAGACTGGTTGAAAAGACAGACTGGTTGAAAAAACAGACTGGTTGATAAGACAGACTGGTAGAAGACAGACTGGTTGAAAAGACAGACTGGTTGAAGACAGACTGGTTGAAGACAGACTGGTTGAAAAGACAGACTGGTTGAAGACAGACTGGTTGAAGACAGACTGGTTGAAAAGACAGACTGGTTGAAGACAGACTTGTTGAAAAGACAGACTGGTTGAAGACAGACTGGTTGAAGACAGACTGGTTGAAAAGACAGACTGGTTGAAGACAGACTGGTTGAAAAGACAGACTCGTTGATAAGACAGACTGGTTGAAGACAGACTGGTAAAAAAGACAGACTGGTTGAAAAGACAGACTGGTTGAAAAGACAGACTGGTTGAAAAGACAGACTGGTTGAAGACAGACTGGTTGAAGACAGACTGGTTGAAAAGACAGACTGGTTGAAGACAGACTGGTTGAAAAGACAGACTGGTTGAAGACAGACTGGTTGAAGACAGACTGGTTGAAAAGACAGACTGGTTGAAAAGACAGACTGGTTGAAGACAGACTGGTTGAAAAGACAGACTGGTTGAAAAGACAGACTGGTTGAAAAAACAGATTGGTTGAAAAGACAGACTGGTTGAAAAGACAGACTGGTTGAAAAGACAGACTGGTTGAAAAGACAGACTGGTTGAAGACAGACTGGTTGAAGACAGACTGGTTGAAAAGACAGGCTGGTTGAAGACAGACTGGTTGAAAAGACAGACTGGTTGAAGACAGACTGGTTGAAGACAGACTGGTTGAAGACAGACTGGTTGAAAAGACAGACTGGTTGAAAAGACAGACTGGTTGAAAAGACAGACTGGTTGAAGACAGACTGGTTGAAAAGACAGACTGGTTGATAAGACAGACTGGTAGAAGACAGACTGGTTGAAAAGACAGACTGGTTGAAGACAGACTGGTTGAAGACAGACTGGTTGAAAAGACAGACTGGTTGAAGACAGACTGGTTGAAGACAGACTGGTTGAAAAGACAGACTGGTTGAAGACAGACTTGTTGAAAAGACAGACTGGTTGAAGACAGACTGGTTGAAGACAGACTGGTTGAAAAGACAGACAGGTTGAAGACAGACTGGTTGAAAAGACAGACTGGTTGAAAAGACAGACTGGTTGAAGACAGACTGGTTGAAGACAGACTGGTTGAAAAGACAGACTGGTTGAAGACAGACTGGTTGAAAAGACAGACTGGTTGAAGACAGACTGGTTGAAGACAGACTGGTTGAAGACAGACTGGTTGAAAAGACAGACTGGTTGAAAAGACAGACTGGTTGAAAAGACAGACTGGTTGAAGACAGACTGGTTGAAAAGACAGACTGGTTGATAAGACAGACTGGTAGAAGACAGACTGGTTGAAAAGACAGACTGGTTGAAGACAGACTGGTTGAAGACAGACTGGTTGAAAAGACAGACTGGTTGAAGACAGACTGGTTGAAGACAGACTGGTTGAAAAGACAGACTGGTTGAAGACAGACTTGTTGAAAAGACAGACTGGTTGAAGACAGACTGGTTGAAGACAGACTGGTTGAAAAGACAGACAGGTTGAAGACAGACTGGTTGAAAAGACAGACTGGTTGATAAGACAGACTGGTAGAAGACAGACTGGTTGAAAAGACAGACTGGTTGAAGACAGACTGGTTGAAGACAGACTGGTTGAAAAGACAGACTGGTAGAAGACAGACTGGTTGAAAAGACAGACTGGTTGAAAAGACAGACTGGTTGAAGACAGACTGATTGAAAATACAGACTGGTTGAAAAGACAGACTGGTTGAAAAGACAGACTGGTTGAAGACAGACTGGTTGAATACAGACTTGTTGAAAAGACAGACTGGTTGAAGACAGACTGGTTGAAAAGACAGACTGGTTGAAAAGACAGACTGGTTGAAAAGACAGACTGGTTGAAGACAGACTGCTTGAAGACAGACTGGTTGAAAAGACAGACTGGTTGAAAAGACAGACTGGTTGAAAAGACAGACTGGTTGAAGACAGACTGGTTGAAGACAGACTGGTTGAAAAGACAGACTGGTTGAAAAGACAGACTGGTTAAAGACAGACTGGTTGAAAAGACAGACTGGTTGAAGACAGACTGGTAAAAAAGACAGACTGGTTGAAAAGACAGACTGGTTGAAAAGACAGACTGGTTGAAGACAGACTGGTTGAAGACAGACTGGTTGAAGACAGACTGGTTGAAAAGACAGACTGGTTGAAAAGACAGACTGGTTAAAGACAGACTGGTTGAAAAGACAGACTGGTTGAAGACAGACTGGTAAAAAAGACAGACTGGTTGAAAAGACAGACTGGTTGAAAAGACAGACTGGTTGAAGACAGACTGGTTGAAGACAGACTGGTTGAAAAGACAGACTGGTTGAAGACAGACTGGTTGAAAAGACAGACTGGTTGAAGACAGACTGGTTGAAGACAGACTGGTTGAAAATACAGACTGGTTGAAAAGACAGACTGGTTGAAGACAGACTTGTTGAAAAGACAGACTGGTTGAAAAGACAGACTGGTTGAAAAAACAGACTGGTTGATAAGACAGACTGGTTGAAGACAGACTGGTTGAAAAGACAGACTGGTTGAAGACAGACTGGTTGAAGACAGACTGGTTGAAAAGACAGACTGGTTGAAAAGACAGACTGGTTGAAGACAGACTGGTTGAAAAGACAGACTGGTTGAAAAGACAGACTGGTTGAAAAAACAGATTGGTTGAAAAGACAGACTGGTTGAAAAGACAGACTGGTTGAAAAGACAGACTGGTTGAAAAGACAGACTGGTTGAAGACAGACTGGTTGAAGACAGACTGGTTGAAAAGACAGGCTGGTTGAAGACAGACTGGTTGAAAAGACAGACTGGTTGAAGACAGACTGGTTGAAGACAGACTGGTTGAAGACAGACTGGTTGAAAAGACAGACTGGTTGAAAAGACAGACTGGTTGAAAAGACAGACTGGTTGAAGACAGACTGGTTGAAAAGACAGACTGGTTGATAAGACAGACTGGTAGAAGACAGACTGGTTGAAAAGACAGACTGGTTGAAGACAGACTGGTTGAAGACAGACTGGTTGAAAAGACAGACTGGTTGAAGACATACTGGTTGAAGACAGACTGGTTGAAAAGACAGACTGGTTGAAGACAGACTTGTTGAAAAGACAGACTGGTTGAAGACAGACTGGTTGAAGACAGACTGGTTGAAAAGACAGACAGGTTGAAGACAGACTGGTTGAAAAGACAGACTGGTTGATAAGACAGACTGGTAGAAGACAGACTGGTTGAAAAGACAGACTGGTTGAAGACAGACTGGTTGAAGACAGACTGGTTGAAAAGACAGACTGGTAGAAGACAGACTGGTTGAAAAGACAGACTGGTTGAAAAGACAGACTGGTTGAAGACAGACTGATTGAAAATACAGACTGGTTGAAAAGACAGACTGGTTGAAAAGACAGACTGGTTGAAGACAGACTGGTTGAATACAGACTTGTTGAAAAGACAGACTGGTTGAAGACAGACTGGTTGAAAAGACAGACTGGTTGAAAAGACAGACTGGTTGAAAAGACAGACTGGTTGAAGACAGACTGCTTGAAGACAGACTGGTTGAAAAGACAGACTGGTTGAAAAGACAGATTGGTTGAAAAGACAGACTGATTGAAGACAGACTGGTTGAAGACAGACTGGTTGAAGACAGACTGGTTGAAAAGACAGACTGGTTGAAAAGACAGACTGGTTAAAGACAGACTGGTTGAAAAGACAGACTGGTTGAAGACAGACTGGTAAAAAAGACAGACTGGTTGAAAAGACAGACTGGTTGAAAAGACAGACTGGTTGAAGACAGACTGGTTGAAGACAGACTGGTTGAAGACAGACTGGTTGAAAAGACAGACTGGTTGAAAAGACAGACTGGTTAAAGACAGACTGGTTGAAAAGACAGACTGGTTGAAGACAGACTGGTAAAAAAGACAGACTGGTTGAAAAGACAGACTGGTTGAAAAGACAGACTGGTTAAAAAGACAGACTGGTTGAAGACAGACTGGTTGAAGACAGACTGGTTGAAAAGACAGACTGGTTGAAGACAGACTGGTTGAAAAGACAGACTGGTTGAAGACAGACTGGTTGAAGACAGACTGGTTGAAAAGACAGACTGGTTGAAAAGACAGACTGGTTGAAGACAGACTTGTTGAAAAGACAGACTGGTTGAAAAGACAGACTGGTTGAAAAAACAGATTGGTTGAAAAGACAGACTGGTTGAAAAGACAGACTGGTTGAAAAGACAGACTGGTTGAAGACAGACTGGTTGAAAAGTCAGACTGATTGAAGACAGACTGGTTGAAGACAGACTGGTTGAAAAGACAGACTGGTTGAAAAGTCAGACTGATTGAAGACAGACTGGTTGAAGACAGACTGCTTGAAGACAGACTGCTTGAATACAGACTGGTTGAAAAGACAGACTGGTTGAAAAGACAGACTGGTTGAAAAGAAAGACTGGTTGAAGACAGACTGGTTGAAAAGACAGACTGGTTGAAGACAGACTGGTTGAAAAGACAGACTGGTTGAAGACAGACTGGTGGAAGACAGACTGGTTGAAAAGACAGCCTGGTTGAAGACAGACTGGTTGAAAAGACAGACTGGTTGATAAGACAGACTGGTAGAAGACAGACTGGTTGAAAAGACAGACTGGTTGAAGACAGACTGGTTGAAGACAGACTGGTTGAAAAGACAGACTGGTTGAAGACAGACTGGTTGAAGACAGACTGGTTGAAAAGACAGACTGGTTGAAGACAGACTTGTTGAAAAGACAGACTGGTTGAAGACAGACTGGTTGAAGACAGACTGGTTGAAAAGACAGACTGGTTGAAGACAGACTGGTTGAAAAGACAGACTGGTTGATAAGACAGACTGGTTGAAGACAGACTGGTAAAAAAGACAGACTGGTTGAAAAGACAGACTGGTTGAAAAGACAGACTGGTTGAAAAGACAGACTGGTTGAAGACAGACTGGTTGAAGACAGACTGGTTGAAAAGACAGACTGGTTGAAGACAGACTGGTTGAAAAGACAGACTGGTTGAAGACAGACTGGTTGAAGACAGACTGGTTGAAAAGACAGACTGGTTGAAAAGACAGACTGGTTGAAGACAGACTGGTTGAAAAGACAGACTGGTTGAAAAGACAGACTGGTTGAAAAAACAGATTGGTTGAAAAGACAGACTGGTTGAAAAGACAGACTGGTTGAAAAGACAGACTGGTTGAAAAGACAGACTGGTTGAAGACAGACTGGTTGAAGACAGACTGGTTGAAAAGACAGGCTGGTTGAAGACAGACTGGTTGAAAAGACAGACTGGTTGAAGACAGACTGGTTGAAGACAGACTGGTTGAAGACAGACTGGTTGAAAAGACAGACTGGTTGAAAAGACAGACTGGTTGAAAAGACAGACTGGTTGAAGACAGACTGGTTGAAAAGACAGACTGGTTGATAAGACAGACTGGTAGAAGACAGACTGGTTGAAAAGACAGACTGGTTGAAGACAGACTGGTTGAAGACAGACTGGTTGAAAAGACAGACTGGTTGAAGACAGACTGGTTGAAGACAGACTGGTTGAAAAGACAGACTGGTTGAAGACAGACTTGTTGAAAAGACAGACTGGTTGAAGACAGACTGGTTGAAGACAGACTGGTTGAAAAGACAGACAGGTTGAAGACAGACTGGTTGAAAAGACAGACTGGTTGATAAGACAGACTGGTAGAAGACAGACTGGTTGAAAAGACAGACTGGTTGAAGACAGACTGGTTGAAGACAGACTGGTTGAAAAGACAGACTGGTAGAAGACAGACTGGTTGAAAAGACAGACTGGTTGAAAAGACAGACTGGTTGAAGACAGACTGATTGAAAATACAGACTGGTTGAAAAGACAGACTGGTTGAAAAGACAGACTGGTTGAAGACAGACTGGTTGAATACAGACTTGTTGAAAAGACAGACTGGTTGAAGACAGACTGGTTGAAAAGACAGACTGGTTGAAAAGACAGACTGGTTGAAAAGACAGACTGGTTGAAGACAGACTGCTTGAAGACAGACTGGTTGAAAAGACAGACTGGTTGAAAAGACAGACTGGTTGAAAAGACAGACTGATTGAAGACAGACTGGTTGAAGACAGACTGGTTGAAGACAGACTGGTTGAAAAGACAGACTGGTTGAAAAGACAGACTGGTTAAAGACAGACTGGTTGAAAAGACAGACTGGTTGAAGACAGACTGGTAAAAAAGACAGACTGGTTGAAAAGACAGACTGGTTGAAAAGACAGACTGGTTGAAGACAGACTGGTTGAAGACAGACTGGTTGAAGACAGACTGGTTGAAAAGACAGACTGGTTGAAAAGACAGACTGGTTAAAGACAGACTGGTTGAAAAGACAGACTGGTTGAAGACAGACTGGTAAAAAAGACAGACTGGTTGAAAAGACAGACTGGTTGAAAAGACAGACTGGTTGAAGACAGACTGGTTGAAGACAGACTGGTTGAAAAGACAGACTGGTTGAAGACAGACTGGTTGAAAAGACAGACTGGTTGAAGACAGACTGGTTGAAAAGACAGACTGGTTGAAAAGACAGACTGGTTGAAGACAGACTTGTTGAAAAGACAGACTGGTTGAAAAGACAGACTGGTTGAAAAAACAGACTGGTTGATAAGACAGACTGGTAGAAGACAGACTGGTTGAAAAGACAGACTGGTTGAAGACAGACTGGTTGAAGACAGACTGGTTGAAAAGACAGACTGGTTGAAGACAGACTGGTTGAAGACAGACTGGTTGAAAAGACAGACTGGTTGAAGACAGACTTGTTGAAAAGACAGACTGGTTGAAGACAGACTGGTTGAAGACAGACTGGTTGAAAAGACAGACTGGTTGAAGACAGACTGGTTGAAAAGACAGACTCGTTGATAAGACAGACTGGTTGAAGACAGACTGGTAAAAAAGACAGACTGGTTGAAAAGACAGACTGGTTGAAAAGACAGACTGGTTGAAAAGACAGACTGGTTGAAGACAGACTGGTTGAAGACAGACTGGTTGAAAAGACAGACTGGTTGAAGACAGACTGGTTGAAAAGACAGACTGGTTGAAGACAGACTGGTTGAAGACAGACTGGTTGAAAAGACAGACTGGTTGAAAAGACAGACTGGTTGAAGACAGACTGGTTGAAAAGACAGACTGGTTGAAAAGACAGACTGGTTGAAAAAACAGATTGGTTGAAAAGACAGACTGGTTGAAAAGACAGACTGGTTGAAAAGACAGACTGGTTGAAAAGACAGACTGGTTGAAGACAGACTGGTTGAAGACAGACTGGTTGAAAAGACAGGCTGGTTGAAGACAGACTGGTTGAAAAGACAGACTGGTTGAAGACAGACTGGTTGAAGACAGACTGGTTGAAGACAGACTGGTTGAAAAGACAGACTGGTTGAAAAGACAGACTGGTTGAAAAGACAGACTGGTTGAAGACAGACTGGTTGAAAAGACAGACTGGTTGATAAGACAGACTGGTAGAAGACAGACTGGTTGAAAAGACAGACTGGTTGAAGACAGACTGGTTGAAGACAGACTGGTTGAAAAGACAGACTGGTTGAAGACAGACTGGTTGAAGACAGACTGGTTGAAAAGACAGACTGGTTGAAGACAGACTTGTTGAAAAGACAGACTGGTTGAAGACAGACTGGTTGAAGACAGACTGGTTGAAAAGACAGACAGGTTGAAGACAGACTGGTTGAAAAGACAGACTGGTTGAAAAGACAGACTGGTTGAAGACAGACTGGTTGAAGACAGACTGGTTGAAAAGACAGACTGGTTGAAGACAGACTGGTTGAAAAGACAGACTGGTTGAAGACAGACTGGTTGAAAAGACAGACTGGTTGAAGACAGACTGGTTGAAAAGACAGACTGGTTGAAAGACAGACTGGTTGAAGACAGTCTGGTTGAAAAGACAGACTGGTTGAAAAGACAGACTGGTTGAAGACAGTCTGGTTGAAAAGACAGACTGGTTGAAGACAGACTGGTTGAAGACAGACTGGTTGAAGACAGACTGGTTGAAGACAGACTGGTTGAAAAGACAGACTGGTTGAAGACAGACTGGTTGAAGACAGACTGGTTGAAAAGACAGACTGGTTGAAGACAGACTGGTTGAAAAGACAGACTGGTTGAAGACAGACTGGTGGAAGACAGACTGGTTGAAAAGACAGACTGGTTGAAGACAGACTGGTTGAAAAGACAGACTGGTTGATAAGACAGACTGGTAGAAGACAGACTGGTTGAAAAGACAGACTGGTTGAAGACAGACTGGTTGAAGACAGACTGGTTGAAAAGACAGACTGGTTGAAGACAGACTGGTTGAAGACAGACTGGTTGAAAAGACAGACTGGTTGAAGACAGACTTGTTGAAAAGACAGACTGGTTGAAGACAGACTGGTTGAAGACAGACTGGTTGAAAAGACAGACTGGTTGAAGACAGACTGGTTGAAAAGACAGACTGGTTGATAAGACAGACTGGTTGAAGACAGACTGGTAAAAAAGACAGACTGGTTGAAAAGACAGACTGGTTGAAAAGACAGACTGGTTGAAAAGACAGACTGGTTGAAGACAGACTGGTTGAAGACAGACTGGTTGAAAAGACAGACTGGTTGAAGACAGACTGGTTGAAAAGACAGACTGGTTGAAGACAGACTGGTTGAAGACAGACTGGTTGAAAAGACAGACTGGTTGAAAAGACAGACTGGTTGAAGACAGACTGGTTGAAAAGACAGACTGGTTGAAAAGACAGACTGGTTGAAAAAACAGATTGGTTGAAAAGACAGACTGGTTGAAAAGACAGACTGGTTGAAAAGACAGACTGGTTGAAAAGACAGACTGGTTGAAGACAGACTGGTTGAAGACAGACTGGTTGAAAAGACAGGCTGGTTGAAGACAGACTGGTTGAAAAGACAGACTGGTTGAAGACAGACTGGTTGAAGACAGACTGGTTGAAGACAGACTGGTTGAAAAGACAGACTGGTTGAAAAGACAGACTGGTTGAAGACAGACTGGTTGAAGACAGACTGGTTGAAAAGACAGACTGGTTGAAGACATACTGGTTGAAGACAGACTGGTTGAAAAGACAGACTGGTTGAAGACAGACTTGTTGAAAAGACAGACTGGTTGAAGACAGACTGGTTGAAAAGACAGACAGGTTGAAGACAGACTGGTTGAAAAGACAGACTGGTTGATAAGACAGACTGGTAGAAGACAGACTGGTTGAAAAGACAGACTGGTTGAAGACAGACTGGTTGAAGACAGACTGGTTGAAAAGACAGACTGGTAGAAGACAGACTGGTTGAAAAGACAGACTGGTTGAAAAGACAGACTGGTTGAAGACAGACTGATTGAAAATACAGACTGGTTGAAAAGACAGACTGGTTGAAAAGACAGACTGGTTGAAGACAGACTGGTTGAATACAGACTTGTTGAAAAGACAGACTGGTTGAAGACAGACTGGTTGAAAAGACAGACTGGTTGAAAAGACAGACTGGTTGAAAAGACAGACTGGTTGAAGACAGACTGCTTGAAGACAGACTGGTTGAAAAGACAGACTGGTTGAAAAGACAGATTGGTTGAAAAGACAGACTGATTGAAGACAGACTGGTTGAAGACAGACTGGTTGAAGACAGACTGGTTGAAAAGACAGACTGGTTGAAAAGACAGACTGGTTAAAGACAGACTGGTTGAAAAGACAGACTGGTTGAAGACAGACTGGTAAAAAAGACAGACTGGTTGAAAAGACAGACTGGTTGAAAAGACAGACTGGTTGAAGACAGACTGGTTGAAGACAGACTGGTTGAAGACAGACTGGTTGAAAAGACAGACTGGTTGAAAAGACAGACTGGTTAAAGACAGACTGGTTGAAAAGACAGACTGGTTGAAGACAGACTGGTAAAAAAGACAGACTGGTTGAAAAGACAGACTGGTTGAAAAGACAGACTGGTTAAAAAGACAGACTGGTTGAAGACAGACTGGTTGAAGACAGACTGGTTGAAAAGACAGACTGGTTGAAGACAGACTGGTTGAAAAGACAGACTGGTTGAAGACAGACTGGTTGAAGACAGACTGGTTGAAAAGACAGACTGGTTGAAAAGACAGACTGGTTGAAGACAGACTGGTTGAAAAGACAGACTGGTTGAAAAGACAGACTGGTTGAAGACAGACTTGTTGAAAAGACAGACTGGTTGAAAAGACAGACTGGTTGAAAAAACAGATTGGTTGAAAAGACAGACTGGTTGAAAAGACAGACTGGTTGAAAAGACAGACTGGTTGAAGACAGACTGGTTGAAAAGTCAGACTGATTGAAGACAGACTGGTTGAAGACAGACTGGTTGAAGACAGACTGGTTGAAAAGTCAGACTGATTGAAGACAGACTGGTTGAAGACAGACTGGTTGAAAAGACAGACTGGTTGAAAAGTCAGACTGATTGAAGACAGACTGGTTGAAGACAGACTGCTTGAAGACAGACTGCTTGAAGACAGACTGGTTGAAAAGACAGACTGGTTGAAAAGACAGACTGGTTGAAAAGACAGACTGGTTGAAGACAGACTGGTTGAAAAGACAGACTGGTTGAAGACAGACTGGTTGAAAAGACAGACTGGTTGAAGACAGACTGGTGGAAGACAGACTGGTTGAAAAGACAGCCTGGTTGAAGACAGACTGGTTGAAAAGACAGACTGGTTGATAAGACAGACTGGTAGAAGACAGACTGGTTGAAAAGACAGACTGGTTGAAGACAGACTGGTTGAAGACAGACTGGTTGAAAAGACAGACTGGTTGAAGACAGACTTGTTGAAAAGACAGACTGGTTGAAGACAGACTGGTTGAAGACAGACTGGTTGAAAAGACAGACTGGTTGAAGACAGACTGGTTGAAAAGACAGACTGGTTGATAAGACAGACTGGTAAAAAAGACAGACTGGTTGAAAAGACAGACTGGTTGAAAAGACAGACTGGTTGAAAAGACAGACTGGTTGAAGACAGACTGGTTGAAGACAGACTGGTTGAAAAGACAGACTGGTTGAAGACAGACTGGTTGAAAAGACAGACTGGTTGAAGACAGACTGGTTGAAAAGACAGACTGGTTGAAGACAGACTGGTTGAAAAGACAGACTGGTTGAAAGACAGACTGGTTGAAGACAGTCTGGTTGAAAAGACAGACTGGTTGAAAAGACAGACTGGTTGAAGACAGTCTGGTTGAAAAGACAGACTGGTTGAAGACAGACTGGTTGAAGACAGACTGGTTGAAGACAGACTGGTTGAAGACAGACTGGTTGAAAAGACAGACTGGTTGAAGACAGACTGGTTGAAGACAGACTGGTTGAAAAGACAGACTGGTTGAAGACAGACTGGTTGAAAAGACAGACTGGTTGAAGACAGACTGGTGGAAGACAGACTGGTTGAAAAGACAGACTGGTTGAAGACAGACTGGTTGAAAAGACAGACTGGTTGATAAGACAGACTGGTAGAAGACAGACTGGTTGAAAAGACAGACTGGTTGAAGACAGACTGGTTGAAGACAGACTGGTTGAAAAGACAGACTGGTTGAAGACAGACTGGTTGAAGACAGACTGGTTGAAAAGACAGACTGGTTGAAGACAGACTTGTTGAAAAGACAGACTGGTTGAAGACAGACTGGTTGAAAAGACAGACTGGTTGAAGACAGACTGGTTGAAAAGACAGACTGGTTGATAAGACAGACTGGTTGAAGACAGACTGGTAAAAAAGACAGACTGGTTGAAAAGACAGACTGGTTGAAAAGACAGACTGGTTGAAAAGACAGACTGGTTGAAGACAGACTGGTTGAAGACAGACTGGTTGAAAAGACAGACTGGTTGAAGACAGACTGGTTGAAAAGACAGACTGGTTGAAGACAGACTGGTTGAAGACAGACTGGTTGAAAAGACAGACTGGTTGAAAAGACAGACTGGTTGAAGACAGACTGGTTGAAAAGACAGACTGGTTGAAAAGACAGACTGGTTGAAAAAACAGATTGGTTGAAAAGACAGACTGGTTGAAAAGACAGACTGGTTGAAAAGACAGACTGGTTGAAAAGACAGACTGGTTGAAGACAGACTGGTTGAAGACAGACTGGTTGAAAAGACAGGCTGGTTGAAGACAGACTGGTTGAAAAGACAGACTGGTTGAAGACAGACTGGTTGAAGACAGACTGGTTGAAGACAGACTGGTTGAAAAGACAGACTGGTTGAAAAGACAGACTGGTTGAAAAGACAGACTGGTTGAAGACAGACTGGTTGAAAAGACAGACTGGTTGATAAGACAGACTGGTAGAAGACAGACTGGTTGAAAAGACAGACTGGTTGAAGACAGACTGGTTGAAGACAGACTGGTTGAAAAGACAGACTGGTTGAAGACATACTGGTTGAAGACAGACTGGTTGAAAAGACAGACTGGTTGAAGACAGACTTGTTGAAAAGACAGACTGGTTGAAGACAGACTGGTTGAAGACAGACTGGTTGAAAAGACAGACAGGTTGAAGACAGACTGGTTGAAAAGACAGACTGGTTGATAAGACAGACTGGTAGAAGACAGACTGGTTGAAAAGACAGACTGGTTGAAGACAGACTGGTTGAAGACAGACTGGTTGAAAAGACAGACTTGTAGAAGACAGACTGGTTGAAAAGACAGACTGGTTGAAAAGACAGACTGGTTGAAGACAGACTGATTGAAAATACAGACTGGTTGAAAAGACAGACTGGTTGAAAAGACAGACTGGTTGAAGACAGACTGGTTGAATACAGACTTGTTGAAAAGACAGACTGGTTGAAGACAGACTGGTTGAAAAGACAGACTGGTTGAAAAGACAGACTGGTTGAAAAGACAGACTGGTTGAAGACAGACTGCTTGAAGACAGACTGGTTGAAAAGACAGACTGGTTGAAAAGACAGATTGGTTGAAAAGACAGACTGATTGAAGACAGACTGGTTGAAGACAGACTGGTTGAAGACAGACTGGTTGAAAAGACAGACTGGTTGAAAAGACAGACTGGTTAAAGACAGACTGGTTGAAAAGACAGACTGGTTGAAGACAGACTGGTAAAAAAGACAGACTGGTTGAAAAGACAGACTGGTTGAAAAGACAGACTGGTTGAAGACAGACTGGTTGAAGACAGACTGGTTGAAGACAGACTGGTTGAAAAGACAGACTGGTTGAAAAGACAGACTGGTTAAAGACAGACTGGTTGAAAAGACAGACTGGTTGAAGACAGACTGGTAAAAAAGACAGACTGGTTGAAAAGACAGACTGGTTGAAAAGACAGACTGGTTAAAAAGACAGACTGGTTGAAGACAGACTGGTTGAAGACAGACTGGTTGAAAAGACAGACTGGTTGAAGACAGACTGGTTGAAAAGACAGACTGGTTGAAGACAGACTGGTTGAAGACAGACTGGTTGAAAAGACAGACTGGTTGAAAAGACAGACTGGTTGAAGACAGACTTGTTGAAAAGACAGACTGGTTGAAAAGACAGACTGGTTGAAAAAACAGATTGGTTGAAAAGACAGACTGGTTGAAAAGACAGACTGGTTGAAAAGACAGACTGGTTGAAGACAGACTGGTTGAAAAGTCAGACTGATTGAAGACAGACTGGTTGAAGACAGACTGGTTGAAAAGACAGACTGGTTGAAAAGTCAGACTGATTGAAGACAGACTGGTTGAAGACAGACTGCTTGAAGACAGACTGCTTGAAGACAGACTGGTTGAAAAGACAGACTGGTTGAAAAGACAGACTGGTTGAAAAGACAGACTGGTTGAAGACAGACTGGTTGAAAAGACAGACTGGTTGAAGACAGACTGGTTGAAAAGACAGACTGGTTGAAGACAGACTGGTGGAAGACAGACTGGTTGAAAAGACAGCCTGGTTGAAGACAGACTGGTTGAAAAGACAGACTGGTTGATAAGACAGACTGGTAGAAGACAGACTGGTTGAAAAGACAGACTGGTTGAAGACAGACTGGTTGAAGACAGACTGGTTGAAAAGACAGACTGGTTGAAGACAGACTGGTTGAAGACAGACTGGTTGAAAAGACAGACTGGTTGAAGACAGACTTGTTGAAAAGACAGACTGGTTGAAGACAGACTGGTTGAAGACAGACTGGTTGAAAAGACAGACTGGTTGAAGACAGACTGGTTGAAAAGACAGACTGGTTGATAAGACAGACTGGTTGAAGACAGACTGGTAAAAAAGACAGACTGGTTGAAAAGACAGACTGGTTGAAAAGACAGACTGGTTGAAAAGACAGACTGGTTGAAGACAGACTGGTTGAAGACAGACTGGTTGAAAAGACAGACTGGTTGAAGACAGACTGGTTGAAAAGACAGACTGGTTGAAGACAGACTGGTTGAAGACAGACTGGTTGAAAAGACAGACTGGTTGAAAAGACAGACTGGTTGAAGACAGACTGGTTGAAAAGACAGACTGGTTGAAAAGACAGACTGGTTGAAAAAACAGATTGGTTGAAAAGACAGACTGGTTGAAAAGACAGACTGGTTGAAAAGACAGACTGGTTGAAAAGACAGACTGGTTGAAGACAGACTGGTTGAAGACAGACTGGTTGAAAAGACAGGCTGGTTGAAGACAGACTGGTTGAAAAGACAGACTGGTTGAAGACAGACTGGTTGAAGACAGACTGGTTGAAGACAGACTGGTTGAAAAGACAGACTGGTTGAAAAGACAGACTGGTTGAAAAGACAGACTGGTTGAAGACAGACTGGTTGAAAAGACAGACTGGTTGATAAGACAGACTGGTAGAAGACAGACTGGTTGAAAAGACAGACTGGTTGAAGACAGACTGGTTGAAGACAGACTGGTTGAAAAGACAGACTGGTTGAAGACAGACTGGTTGAAGACAGACTGGTTGAAAAGACAGACTGGTTGAAGACAGACTTGTTGAAAAGACAGACTGGTTGAAGACAGACTGGTTGAAGACAGACTGGTTGAAAAGACAGACAGGTTGAAGACAGACTGGTTGAAAAGACAGACTGGTTGATAAGACAGACTGGTAGAAGACAGACTGGTTGAAAAGACAGACTGGTTGAAGACAGACTGGTTGAAGACAGACTGGTTGAAAAGACAGACTGGTAGAAGACAGACTGGTTGAAAAGACAGACTGGTTGAAAAGACAGACTGGTTGAAGACAGACTGATTGAAAATACAGACTGGTTGAAAAGACAGACTGGTTGAAAAGACAGACTGGTTGAAGACAGACTGGTTGAATACAGACTTGTTGAAAAGACAGACTGGTTGAAGACAGACTGGTTGAAAAGACAGACTGGTTGAAAAGACAGACTGGTTGAAAAGACAGACTGGTTGAAGACAGACTGCTTGAAGACAGACTGGTTGAAAAGACAGACTGGTTGAAAAGACAGACTGGTTGAAAAGACAGACTGATTGAAGACAGACTGGTTGAAGACAGACTGGTTGAAGACAGACTGGTTGAAAAGACAGACTGGTTGAAAAGACAGACTGGTTAAAGACAGACTGGTTGAAAAGACAGACTGGTTGAAGACAGACTGGTAAAAAAGACAGACTGGTTGAAAAGACAGACTGGTTGAAAAGACAGACTGGTTGAAGACAGACTGGTTGAAGACAGACTGGTTGAAGACAGACTGGTTGAAAAGACAGACTGGTTGAAAAGACAGACTGGTTAAAGACAGACTGGTTGAAAAGACAGACTGGTTGAAGACAGACTGGTAAAAAAGACAGACTGGTTGAAAAGACAGACTGGTTGAAAAGACAGACTGGTTGAAGACAGACTGGTTGAAGACAGACTGGTTGAAAAGACAGACTGGTTGAAGACAGACTGGTTGAAAAGACAGACTGGTTGAAGACAGACTGGTTGAAGACAGACTGGTTGAAAATACAGACTGGTTGAAAAGACAGACTGGTTGAAGACAGACTTGTTGAAAAGACAGACTGGTTGAAAAGACAGACTGGTTGAAAAAACAGACTGGTTGATAAGACAGACTGGTTGAAGACAGACTGGTTGAAAAGACAGACTGGTTGAAGACAGACTGGTTGAAGACAGACTGGTTGAAAAGACAGACTGGTTGAAAAGACAGACTGGTTGAAGACAGACTGGTTGAAAAGACAGACTGGTTGAAAAGACAGACTGGTTGAAAAAACAGATTGGTTGAAAAGACAGACTGGTTGAAAAGACAGACTGGTTGAAAAGACAGACTGGTTGAAAAGACAGACTGGTTGAAGACAGACTGGTTGAAGACAGACTGGTTGAAAAGACAGGCTGGTTGAAGACAGACTGGTTGAAAAGACAGACTGGTTGAAGACAGACTGGTTGAAGACAGACTGGTTGAAGACAGACTGGTTGAAAAGACAGACTGGTTGAAAAGACAGACTGGTTGAAAAGACAGACTGGTTGAAGACAGACTGGTTGAAAAGACAGACTGGTTGATAAGACAGACTGGTAGAAGACAGACTGGTTGAAAAGACAGACTGGTTGAAGACAGACTGGTTGAAGACAGACTGGTTGAAAAGACAGACTGGTTGAAGACATACTGGTTGAAGACAGACTGGTTGAAAAGACAGACTGGTTGAAGACAGACTTGTTGAAAAGACAGACTGGTTGAAGACAGACTGGTTGAAGACAGACTGGTTGAAAAGACAGACAGGTTGAAGACAGACTGGTTGAAAAGACAGACTGGTTGATAAGACAGACTGGTAGAAGACAGACTGGTTGAAAAGACAGACTGGTTGAAGACAGACTGGTTGAAGACAGACTGGTTGAAAAGACAGACTGGTAGAAGACAGACTGGTTGAAAAGACAGACTGGTTGAAAAGACAGACTGGTTGAAGACAGACTGATTGAAAATACAGACTGGTTGAAAAGACAGACTGGTTGAAAAGACAGACTGGTTGAAGACAGACTGGTTGAATACAGACTTGTTGAAAAGACAGACTGGTTGAAGACAGACTGGTTGAAAAGACAGACTGGTTGAAAAGACAGACTGGTTGAAAAGACAGACTGGTTGAAGACAGACTGCTTGAAGACAGACTGGTTGAAAAGACAGACTGGTTGAAAAGACAGATTGGTTGAAAAGACAGACTGATTGAAGACAGACTGGTTGAAGACAGACTGGTTGAAGACAGACTGGTTGAAAAGACAGACTGGTTGAAAAGACAGACTGGTTAAAGACAGACTGGTTGAAAAGACAGACTGGTTGAAGACAGACTGGTAAAAAAGACAGACTGGTTGAAAAGACAGACTGGTTGAAAAGACAGACTGGTTGAAGACAGACTGGTTGAAGACAGACTGGTTGAAGACAGACTGGTTGAAAAGACAGACTGGTTGAAAAGACAGACTGGTTAAAGACAGACTGGTTGAAAAGACAGACTGGTTGAAGACAGACTGGTAAAAAAGACAGACTGGTTGAAAAGACAGACTGGTTGAAAAGACAGACTGGTTAAAAAGACAGACTGGTTGAAGATAGACTGGTTGAAGACAGACTGGTTGAAAAGACAGACTGGTTGAAGACAGACTGGTTGAAAAGACAGACTGGTTGAAGACAGACTGGTTGAAGACAGACTGGTTGAAAAGACAGACTGGTTGAAAAGACAGACTGGTTGAAGACAGACTTGTTGAAAAGACAGACTGGTTGAAAAGACAGACTGGTTGAAAAAACAGATTGGTTGAAAAGACAGACTGGTTGAAAAGACAGACTGGTTGAAAAGACAGACTGGTTGAAGACAGACTGGTTGAAAAGTCAGACTGATTGAAGACAGACTGGTTGAAGACAGACTGGTTGAAAAGACAGACTGGTTGAAAAGTCAGACTGATTGAAGACAGACTGGTTGAAGACAGACTGCTTGAAGACAGACTGCTTGAATACAGACTGGTTGAAAAGACAGACTGGTTGAAAAGACAGACTGGTTGAAAAGACAGACTGGTTGAAGACAGACTGGTTGAAAAGACAGACTGGTTGAAGACAGACTGGTTGAAAAGACAGACTGGTTGAAGACAGACTGGTGGAAGACAGACTGGTTGAAAAGACAGCCTGGTTGAAGACAGACTGGTTGAAAAGACAGACTGGTTGATAAGACAGACTGGTAGAAGACAGACTGGTTGAAAAGACAGACTGGTTGAAGACAGACTGGTTGAAGACAGACTGGTTGAAAAGACAGACTGGTTGAAGACAGACTGGTTGAAGACAGACTGGTTGAAAAGACAGACTGGTTGAAGACAGACTTGTTGAAAAGACAGACTGGTTGAAGACAGACTGGTTGAAGACAGACTGGTTGAAAAGACAGACTGGTTGAAGACAGACTGGTTGAAAAGACAGACTGGTTGATAAGACAGACTGGTTGAAGACAGACTGGTAAAAAAGACAGACTGGTTGAAAAGACAGACTGGTTGAAAAGACAGACTGGTTGAAAAGACAGACTGGTTGAAGACAGACTGGTTGAAGACAGACTGGTTGAAAAGACAGACTGGTTGAAGACAGACTGGTTGAAAAGACAGACTGGTTGAAGACAGACTGGTTGAAGACAGACTGGTTGAAAAGACAGACTGGTTGAAAAGACAGACTGGTTGAAGACAGACTGGTTGAAAAGACAGACTGGTTGAAAAGACAGACTGGTTGAAAAAACAGATTGGTTGAAAAGACAGACTGGTTGAAAAGACAGACTGGTTGAAAAGACAGACTGGTTGAAAAGACAGACTGGTTGAAGACAGACTGGTTGAAGACAGACTGGTTGAAAAGACAGGCTGGTTGAAGACAGACTGGTTGAAAAGACAGACTGGTTGAAGACAGACTGGTTGAAGACAGACTGGTTGAAGACAGACTGGTTGAAAAGACAGACTGGTTGAAAAGACAGACTGGTTGAAAAGACAGACTGGTTGAAGACAGACTGGTTGAAAAGACAGACTGGTTGATAAGACAGACTGGTAGAAGACAGACTGGTTGAAAAGACAGACTGGTTGAAGACAGACTGGTTGAAGACAGACTGGTTGAAAAGACAGACTGGTTGAAGACAGACTGGTTGAAGACAGACTGGTTGAAAAGACAGACTGGTTGAAGACAGACTTGTTGAAAAGACAGACTGGTTGAAGACAGACTGGTTGAAGACAGACTGGTTGAAAAGACAGACAGGTTGAAGACAGACTGGTTGAAAAGACAGACTGGTTGATAAGACAGACTGGTAGAAGACAGACTGGTTGAAAAGACAGACTGGTTGAAGACAGACTGGTTGAAGACAGACTGGTTGAAAAGACAGACTGGTAGAAGACAGACTGGTTGAAAAGACAGACTGGTTGAAAAGACAGACTGGTTGAAGACAGACTGATTGAAAATACAGACTGGTTGAAAAGACAGACTGGTTGAAAAGACAGACTGGTTGAAGACAGACTGGTTGAATACAGACTTGTTGAAAAGACAGACTGGTTGAAGACAGACTGGTTGAAAAGACAGACTGGTTGAAAAGACAGACTGGTTGAAAAGACAGACTGGTTGAAGACAGACTGCTTGAAGACAGACTGGTTGAAAAGACAGACTGGTTGAAAAGACAGACTGGTTGAAAAGACAGACTGATTGAAGACAGACTGGTTGAAGACAGACTGGTTGAAGACAGACTGGTTGAAAAGACAGACTGGTTGAAAATACAGACTGGTTAAAGACAGACTGGTTGAAAAGACAGACTGGTTGAAGACAGACTGGTAAAAAAGACAGACTGGTTGAAAAGACAGACTGGTTGAAAAGACAGACTGGTTGAAGACAGACTGGTTGAAGACAGACTGGTTGAAAAGACAGGCTGGTTGAAGACAGACTGGTTGAAGACAGACTGGTTGAAAAGACAGACTGGTTGAAAAGACAGACTGGTTAAAGACAGACTGGTTGAAAAGACAGACTGGTTGAAGACAGACTGGTAAAAAAGACAGACTGGTTGAAAAGACAGACTGGTTGAAAAGACAGACTGGTTGAAGACAGACTGGTTGAAGACAGACTGGTTGAAGACAGACTGGTTGAAAAGACAGACTGGTTGAAAAGACAGACTGGTTAAAGACAGACTGGTTGAAAAGACAGACTGGTTGAAGACAGACTGGTAAAAAAGACAGACTGGTTGAAAAGACAGACTGGTTGAAAAGACAGACTGGTTAAAAAGACAGACTGGTTGAAGACAGACTGGTTGAAGACAGACTGGTTGAAAAGACAGACTGGTTGAAGACAGACTGGTTGAAAAGACAGACTGGTTGAAGACAGACTGGTTGAAGACAGACTGGTTGAAAAGACAGACTGGTTGAAAAGACAGACTGGTTGAAGACAGACTTGTTGAAAAGACAGACTGGTTGAAAAGACAGACTGGTTGAAAAAACAGATTGGTTGAAAAGACAGACTGGTTGAAAAGACAGACTGGTTGAAAAGACAGACTGGTTGAAGACAGACTGGTTGAAAAGTCAGACTGATTGAAGACAGACTGGTTGAAGACAGACTGGTTGAAAAGACAGACTGGTTGAAAAGTCAGACTGATTGAAGACAGACTGGTTGAAGACAGACTGCTTGAAGACAGACTGCTTGAAGACAGACTGGTTGAAAAGACAGACTGGTTGAAAAGACAGACTGGTTGAAAAGACAGACTGGTTGAAGACAGACTGGTTGAAAAGACAGACTGGTTGAAGACAGACTGGTTGAAAAGACAGACTGGTTGAAGACAGACTGGTGGAAGACAGACTGGTTGAAAAGACAGCCTGGTTGAAGACAGACTGGTTGAAAAGACAGACTGGTTGATAAGACAGACTGGTAGAAGACAGACTGGTTGAAAAGACAGACTGGTTGAAGACAGACTGGTTGAAGACAGACTGGTTGAAAAGACAGACTGGTTGAAGACAGACTGGTTGAAGACAGACTGGTTGAAAAGACAGACTGGTTGAAGACAGACTTGTTGAAAAGACAGACTGGTTGAAGACAGACTGGTTGAAGACAGACTGGTTGAAAAGACAGACTGGTTGAAGACAGACTGGTTGAAAAGACAGACTGGTTGATAAGACAGACTGGTTGAAGACAGACTGGTAAAAAAGACAGACTGGTTGAAAAGACAGACTGGTTGAAAAGACAGACTGGTTGAAAAGACAGACTGGTTGAAGACAGACTGGTTGAAGACAGACTGGTTGAAAAGACAGACTGGTTGAAGACAGACTGGTTGAAAAGACAGACTGGTTGAAGACAGACTGGTTGAAGACAGACTGGTTGAAAAGACAGACTGGTTGAAAAGACAGACTGGTTGAAGACAGACTGGTTGAAAAGACAGACTGGTTGAAAAGACAGACTGGTTGAAAAAACAGATTGGTTGAAAAGACAGACTGGTTGAAAAGACAGACTGGTTGAAAAGACAGACTGGTTGAAAAGACAGACTGGTTGAAGACAGACTGGTTGAAGACAGACTGGTTGAAAAGACAGGCTGGTTGAAGACAGACTGGTTGAAAAGACAGACTGGTTGAAGACAGACTGGTTGAAGACAGACTGGTTGAAGACAGACTGGTTGAAAAGACAGACTGGTTGAAAAGACAGACTGGTTGAAAAGACAGACTGGTTGAAGACAGACTGGTTGAAAAGACAGACTGGTTGATAAGACAGACTGGTAGAAGACAGACTGGTTGAAAAGACAGACTGGTTGAAGACAGACTGGTTGAAGACAGACTGGTTGAAAAGACAGACTGGTTGAAGACAGACTGGTTGAAGACAGACTGGTTGAAAAGACAGACTGGTTGAAGACAGACTTGTTGAAAAGACAGACTGGTTGAAGACAGACTGGTTGAAGACAGACTGGTTGAAAAGACAGACAGGTTGAAGACAGACTGGTTGAAAAGACAGACTGGTTGATAAGACAGACTGGTAGAAGACAGACTGGTTGAAAAGACAGACTGGTTGAAGACAGACTGGTTGAAGACAGACTGGTTGAAAAGACAGACTGGTAGAAGACAGACTGGTTGAAAAGACAGACTGGTTGAAAAGACAGACTGGTTGAAGACAGACTGATTGAAAATACAGACTGGTTGAAAAGACAGACTGGTTGAAAAGACAGACTGGTTGAAGACAGACTGGTTGAATACAGACTTGTTGAAAAGACAGACTGGTTGAAGACAGACTGGTTGAAAAGACAGACTGGTTGAAAAGACAGACTGGTTGAAAAGACAGACTGGTTGAAGACAGACTGCTTGAAGACAGACTGGTTGAAAAGACAGACTGGTTGAAAAGACAGACTGGTTGAAAAGACAGACTGATTGAAGACAGACTGGTTGAAGACAGACTGGTTGAAGACAGACTGGTTGAAAAGACAGACTGGTTGAAAAGACAGACTGGTTAAAGACAGACTGGTTGAAAAGACAGACTGGTTGAAGACAGACTGGTAAAAAAGACAGACTGGTTGAAAAGACAGACTGGTTGAAAAGACAGACTGGTTGAAGACAGACTGGTTGAAGACAGACTGGTTGAAGACAGACTGGTTGAAAAGACAGACTGGTTGAAAAGACAGACTGGTTAAAGACAGACTGGTTGAAAAGACAGACTGGTTGAAGACAGACTGGTAAAAAAGACAGACTGGTTGAAAAGACAGACTGGTTGAAAAGACAGACTGGTTGAAGACAGACTGGTTGAAGACAGACTGGTTGAAAAGACAGACTGGTTGAAGACAGACTGGTTGAAAAGACAGACTGGTTGAAGACAGACTGGTTGAAGACAGACTGGTTGAAAATACAGACTGGTTGAAAAGACAGACTGGTTGAAGACAGACTTGTTGAAAAGACAGACTGGTTGAAAAGACAGACTGGTTGAAAAAACAGACTGGTTGATAAGACAGACTGGTTGAAGACAGACTGGTTGAAAAGACAGACTGGTTGAAGACAGACTGGTTGAAGACAGACTGGTTGAAAAGACAGACTGGTTGAAAAGACAGACTGGTTGAAGACAGACTGGTTGAAAAGACAGACTGGTTGAAAAGACAGACTGGTTGAAAAAACAGATTGGTTGAAAAGACAGACTGGTTGAAAAGACAGACTGGTTGAAAAGACAGACTGGTTGAAAAGACAGACTGGTTGAAGACAGACTGGTTGAAGACAGACTGGTTGAAAAGACAGGCTGGTTGAAGACAGACTGGTTGAAAAGACAGACTGGTTGAAGACAGACTGGTTGAAGACAGACTGGTTGAAGACAGACTGGTTGAAAAGACAGACTGGTTGAAAAGACAGACTGGTTGAAAAGACAGACTGGTTGAAGACAGACTGGTTGAAAAGACAGACTGGTTGATAAGACAGACTGGTAGAAGACAGACTGGTTGAAAAGACAGACTGGTTGAAGACAGACTGGTTGAAGACAGACTGGTTGAAAAGACAGACTGGTTGAAGACATACTGGTTGAAGACAGACTGGTTGAAAAGACAGACTGGTTGAAGACAGACTTGTTGAAAAGACAGACTGGTTGAAGACAGACTGGTTGAAGACAGACTGGTTGAAAAGACAGACAGGTTGAAGACAGACTGGTTGAAAAGACAGACTGGTTGATAAGACAGACTGGTAGAAGACAGACTGGTTGAAAAGACAGACTGGTTGAAGACAGACTGGTTGAAGACAGACTGGTTGAAAAGACAGACTGGTAGAAGACAGACTGGTTGAAAAGACAGACTGGTTGAAAAGACAGACTGGTTGAAGACAGACTGATTGAAAATACAGACTGGTTGAAAAGACAGACTGGTTGAAAAGACAGACTGGTTGAAGACAGACTGGTTGAATACAGACTTGTTGAAAAGACAGACTGGTTGAAGACAGACTGGTTGAAAAGACAGACTGGTTGAAAAGACAGACTGGTTGAAAAGACAGACTGGTTGAAGACAGACTGCTTGAAGACAGACTGGTTGAAAAGACAGACTGGTTGAAAAGACAGATTGGTTGAAAAGACAGACTGATTGAAGACAGACTGGTTGAAGACAGACTGGTTGAAGACAGACTGGTTGAAAAGACAGACTGGTTGAAAAGACAGACTGGTTAAAGACAGACTGGTTGAAAAGACAGACTGGTTGAAGACAGACTGGTAAAAAAGACAGACTGGTTGAAAAGACAGACTGGTTGAAAAGACAGACTGGTTGAAGACAGACTGGTTGAAGACAGACTGGTTGAAGACAGACTGGTTGAAAAGACAGACTGGTTGAAAAGACAGACTGGTTAAAGACAGACTGGTTGAAAAGACAGACTGGTTGAAGACAGACTGGTAAAAAAGACAGACTGGTTGAAAAGACAGACTGGTTGAAAAGACAGACTGGTTAAAAAGACAGACTGGTTGAAGATAGACTGGTTGAAGACAGACTGGTTGAAAAGACAGACTGGTTGAAGACAGACTGGTTGAAAAGACAGACTGGTTGAAGACAGACTGGTTGAAGACAGACTGGTTGAAAAGACAGACTGGTTGAAAAGACAGACTGGTTGAAGACAGACTTGTTGAAAAGACAGACTGGTTGAAAAGACAGACTGGTTGAAAAAACAGATTGGTTGAAAAGACAGACTGGTTGAAAAGACAGACTGGTTGAAAAGACAGACTGGTTGAAGACAGACTGGTTGAAAAGTCAGACTGATTGAAGACAGACTGGTTGAAGACAGACTGGTTGAAAAGACAGACTGGTTGAAAAGTCAGACTGATTGAAGACAGACTGGTTGAAGACAGACTGCTTGAAGACAGACTGCTTGAATACAGACTGGTTGAAAAGACAGACTGGTTGAAAAGACAGACTGGTTGAAAAGACAGACTGGTTGAAGACAGACTGGTTGAAAAGACAGACTGGTTGAAGACAGACTGGTTGAAAAGACAGACTGGTTGAAGACAGACTGGTGGAAGACAGACTGGTTGAAAAGACAGCCTGGTTGAAGACAGACTGGTTGAAAAGACAGACTGGTTGATAAGACAGACTGGTAGAAGACAGACTGGTTGAAAAGACAGACTGGTTGAAGACAGACTGGTTGAAGACAGACTGGTTGAAAAGACAGACTGGTTGAAGACAGACTGGTTGAAGACAGACTGGTTGAAAAGACAGACTGGTTGAAGACAGACTTGTTGAAAAGACAGACTGGTTGAAGACAGACTGGTTGAAGACAGACTGGTTGAAAAGACAGACTGGTTGAAGACAGACTGGTTGAAAAGACAGACTGGTTGATAAGACAGACTGGTTGAAGACAGACTGGTAAAAAAGACAGACTGGTTGAAAAGACAGACTGGTTGAAAAGACAGACTGGTTGAAAAGACAGACTGGTTGAAGACAGACTGGTTGAAGACAGACTGGTTGAAAAGACAGACTGGTTGAAGACAGACTGGTTGAAAAGACAGACTGGTTGAAGACAGACTGGTTGAAGACAGACTGGTTGAAAAGACAGACTGGTTGAAAAGACAGACTGGTTGAAGACAGACTGGTTGAAAAGACAGACTGGTTGAAAAGACAGACTGGTTGAAAAAACAGATTGGTTGAAAAGACAGACTGGTTGAAAAGACAGACTGGTTGAAAAGACAGACTGGTTGAAAAGACAGACTGGTTGAAGACAGACTGGTTGAAGACAGACTGGTTGAAAAGACAGGCTGGTTGAAGACAGACTGGTTGAAAAGACAGACTGGTTGAAGACAGACTGGTTGAAGACAGACTGGTTGAAGACAGACTGGTTGAAAAGACAGACTGGTTGAAAAGACAGACTGGTTGAAAAGACAGACTGGTTGAAGACAGACTGGTTGAAAAGACAGACTGGTTGATAAGACAGACTGGTAGAAGACAGACTGGTTGAAAAGACAGACTGGTTGAAGACAGACTGGTTGAAGACAGACTGGTTGAAAAGACAGACTGGTTGAAGACAGACTGGTTGAAGACAGACTGGTTGAAAAGACAGACTGGTTGAAGACAGACTTGTTGAAAAGACAGACTGGTTGAAGACAGACTGGTTGAAGACAGACTGGTTGAAAAGACAGACAGGTTGAAGACAGACTGGTTGAAAAGACAGACTGGTTGATAAGACAGACTGGTAGAAGACAGACTGGTTGAAAAGACAGACTGGTTGAAGACAGACTGGTTGAAGACAGACTGGTTGAAAAGACAGACTGGTAGAAGACAGACTGGTTGAAAAGACAGACTGGTTGAAAAGACAGACTGGTTGAAGACAGACTGATTGAAAATACAGACTGGTTGAAAAGACAGACTGGTTGAAAAGACAGACTGGTTGAAGACAGACTGGTTGAATACAGACTTGTTGAAAAGACAGACTGGTTGAAGACAGACTGGTTGAAAAGACAGACTGGTTGAAAAGACAGACTGGTTGAAAAGACAGACTGGTTGAAGACAGACTGCTTGAAGACAGACTGGTTGAAAAGACAGACTGGTTGAAAAGACAGACTGGTTGAAAAGACAGACTGATTGAAGACAGACTGGTTGAAGACAGACTGGTTGAAGACAGACTGGTTGAAAAGACAGACTGGTTGAAAAGACAGACTGGTTAAAGACAGACTGGTTGAAAAGACAGACTGGTTGAAGACAGACTGGTAAAAAAGACAGACTGGTTGAAAAGACAGACTGGTTGAAAAGACAGACTGGTTGAAGACAGACTGGTTGAAGACAGACTGGTTGAAAAGACAGGCTGGTTGAAGACAGACTGGTTGAAAAGACAGACTGGTTGAAGACAGACTGGTTGAAGACAGACTGGTTGAAGACAGACTGGTTGAAAAGACAGACTGGTTGAAAAGACAGACTGGTTGAAAAGACAGACTGGTTGAAGACAGACTGGTTGAAAAGACAGACTGGTTGATAAGACAGACTGGTAGAAGACAGACTGGTTGAAAAGACAGACTGGTTGAAGACAGACTGGTTGAAGACAGACTGGTTGAAAAGACAGACTGGTTGAAGACAGACTGGTTGAAGACAGACTGGTTGAAAAGACAGACTGGTTGAAGACAGACTTGTTGAAAAGACAGACTGGTTGAAGACAGACTGGTTGAAGACAGACTGGTTGAAAAGACAGACAGGTTGAAGACAGACTGGTTGAAAAGACAGACTGGTTGAAAAGACAGACTGGTTGAAGACAGACTGGTTGAAGACAGACTGGTTGAAAAGACAGACTGGTTGAAGACAGACTGGTTGAAAAGACAGACTGGTTGAAGACAGACTGGTTGAAAAGACAGACTGGTTGAAGACAGACTGGTTGAAAAGACAGACTGGTTGAAAGACAGACTGGTTGAAGACAGTCTGGTTGAAAAGACAGACTGGTTGAAAAGACAGACTGGTTGAAGACAGTCTGGTTGAAAAGACAGACTGGTTGAAGACAGACTGGTTGAAGACAGACTGGTTGAAGACAGACTGGTTGAAGACAGACTGGTTGAAAAGACAGACTGGTTGAAGACAGACTGGTTGAAGACAGACTGGTTGAAAAGACAGACTGGTTGAAGACAGACTGGTTGAAAAGACAGACTGGTTGAAGACAGACTGGTGGAAGACAGACTGGTAAAAAAGACAGACTGGTTGAAAAGACAGACTGGTTGAAAAGACAGACTGGTTGAAGACAGACTGGTTGAAGACAGACTGGTTGAAGACAGACTGGTTGAAAAGACAGACTGGTTGAAAAGACAGACTGGTTAAAGACAGACTGGTTGAAAAGACAGACTGGTTGAAGACAGACTGGTAAAAAAGACAGACTGGTTGAAAAGACAGACTGGTTGAAAAGACAGACTGGTTGAAGACAGACTGGTTGAAGACAGACTGGTTGAAAAGACAGACTGGTTGAAGACAGACTGGTTGAAAAGACAGACTGGTTGAAGACAGACTGGTTGAAGACAGACTGGTTGAAAATACAGACTGGTTGAAAAGACAGACTGGTTGAAGACAGACTTGTTGAAAAGACAGACTGGTTGAAAAGACAGACTGGTTGAAAAAACAGACTGGTTGATAAGACAGACTGGTTGAAGACAGACTGGTTGAAAAGACAGACTGGTTGAAGACAGACTGGTTGAAGACAGACTGGTTGAAAAGACAGACTGGTTGAAAAGACAGACTGGTTGAAGACAGACTGGTTGAAAAGACAGACTGGTTGAAAAGACAGACTGGTTGAAAAAACAGATTGGTTGAAAAGACAGACTGGTTGAAAAGACAGACTGGTTGAAAAGACAGACTGGTTGAAAAGACAGACTGGTTGAAGACAGACTGGTTGAAGACAGACTGGTTGAAAAGACAGGCTGGTTGAAGACAGACTGGTTGAAAAGACAGACTGGTTGAAGACAGACTGGTTGAAGACAGACTGGTTGAAGACAGACTGGTTGAAAAGACAGACTGGTTGAAAAGACAGACTGGTTGAAAAGACAGACTGGTTGAAGACAGACTGGTTGAAAAGACAGACTGGTTGATAAGACAGACTGGTAGAAGACAGACTGGTTGAAAAGACAGACTGGTTGAAGACAGACTGGTTGAAGACAGACTGGTTGAAAAGACAGACTGGTTGAAGACATACTGGTTGAAGACAGACTGGTTGAAAAGACAGACTGGTTGAAGACAGACTTGTTGAAAAGACAGACTGGTTGAAGACAGACTGGTTGAAGACAGACTGGTTGAAAAGACAGACAGGTTGAAGACAGACTGGTTGAAAAGACAGACTGGTTGATAAGACAGACTGGTAGAAGACAGACTGGTTGAAAAGACAGACTGGTTGAAGACAGACTGGTTGAAGACAGACTGGTTGAAAAGACAGACTGGTAGAAGACAGACTGGTTGAAAAGACAGACTGGTTGAAAAGACAGACTGGTTGAAGACAGACTGATTGAAAATACAGACTGGTTGAAAAGACAGACTGGTTGAAAAGACAGACTGGTTGAAGACAGACTGGTTGAATACAGACTTGTTGAAAAGACAGACTGGTTGAAGACAGACTGGTTGAAAAGACAGACTGGTTGAAAAGACAGACTGGTTGAAAAGACAGACTGGTTGAAGACAGACTGCTTGAAGACAGACTGGTTGAAAAGACAGACTGGTTGAAAAGACAGATTGGTTGAAAAGACAGACTGATTGAAGACAGACTGGTTGAAGACAGACTGGTTGAAGACAGACTGGTTGAAAAGACAGACTGGTTGAAAAGACAGACTGGTTAAAGACAGACTGGTTGAAAAGACAGACTGGTTGAAGACAGACTGGTAAAAAAGACAGACTGGTTGAAAAGACAGACTGGTTGAAAAGACAGACTGGTTGAAGACAGACTGGTTGAAGACAGACTGGTTGAAGACAGACTGGTTGAAAAGACAGACTGGTTGAAAAGACAGACTGGTTAAAGACAGACTGGTTGAAAAGACAGACTGGTTGAAGACAGACTGGTAAAAAAGACAGACTGGTTGAAAAGACAGACTGGTTGAAAAGACAGACTGGTTAAAAAGACAGACTGGTTGAAGATAGACTGGTTGAAGACAGACTGGTTGAAAAGACAGACTGGTTGAAGACAGACTGGTTGAAAAGACAGACTGGTTGAAGACAGACTGGTTGAAGACAGACTGGTTGAAAAGACAGACTGGTTGAAAAGACAGACTGGTTGAAGACAGACTTGTTGAAAAGACAGACTGGTTGAAAAGACAGACTGGTTGAAAAAACAGATTGGTTGAAAAGACAGACTGGTTGAAAAGACAGACTGGTTGAAAAGACAGACTGGTTGAAGACAGACTGGTTGAAAAGTCAGACTGATTGAAGACAGACTGGTTGAAGACAGACTGGTTGAAAAGACAGACTGGTTGAAAAGTCAGACTGATTGAAGACAGACTGGTTGAAGACAGACTGCTTGAAGACAGACTGCTTGAATACAGACTGGTTGAAAAGACAGACTGGTTGAAAAGACAGACTGGTTGAAAAGACAGACTGGTTGAAGACAGACTGGTTGAAAAGACAGACTGGTTGAAGACAGACTGGTTGAAAAGACAGACTGGTTGAAGACAGACTGGTGGAAGACAGACTGGTTGAAAAGACAGCCTGGTTGAAGACAGACTGGTTGAAAAGACAGACTGGTTGATAAGACAGACTGGTAGAAGACAGACTGGTTGAAAAGACAGACTGGTTGAAGACAGACTGGTTGAAGACAGACTGGTTGAAAAGACAGACTGGTTGAAGACAGACTGGTTGAAGACAGACTGGTTGAAAAGACAGACTGGTTGAAGACAGACTTGTTGAAAAGACAGACTGGTTGAAGACAGACTGGTTGAAGACAGACTGGTTGAAAAGACAGACTGGTTGAAGACAGACTGGTTGAAAAGACAGACTGGTTGATAAGACAGACTGGTTGAAGACAGACTGGTAAAAAAGACAGACTGGTTGAAAAGACAGACTGGTTGAAAAGACAGACTGGTTGAAAAGACAGACTGGTTGAAGACAGACTGGTTGAAGACAGACTGGTTGAAAAGACAGACTGGTTGAAGACAGACTGGTTGAAAAGACAGACTGGTTGAAGACAGACTGGTTGAAGACAGACTGGTTGAAAAGACAGACTGGTTGAAAAGACAGACTGGTTGAAGACAGACTGGTTGAAAAGACAGACTGGTTGAAAAGACAGACTGGTTGAAAAAACAGATTGGTTGAAAAGACAGACTGGTTGAAAAGACAGACTGGTTGAAAAGACAGACTGGTTGAAAAGACAGACTGGTTGAAGACAGACTGGTTGAAGACAGACTGGTTGAAAAGACAGGCTGGTTGAAGACAGACTGGTTGAAAAGACAGACTGGTTGAAGACAGACTGGTTGAAGACAGACTGGTTGAAGACAGACTGGTTGAAAAGACAGACTGGTTGAAAAGACAGACTGGTTGAAAAGACAGACTGGTTGAAGACAGACTGGTTGAAAAGACAGACTGGTTGATAAGACAGACTGGTAGAAGACAGACTGGTTGAAAAGACAGACTGGTTGAAGACAGACTGGTTGAAGACAGACTGGTTGAAAAGACAGACTGGTTGAAGACAGACTGGTTGAAGACAGACTGGTTGAAAAGACAGACTGGTTGAAGACAGACTTGTTGAAAAGACAGACTGGTTGAAGACAGACTGGTTGAAGACAGACTGGTTGAAAAGACAGACAGGTTGAAGACAGACTGGTTGAAAAGACAGACTGGTTGATAAGACAGACTGGTAGAAGACAGACTGGTTGAAAAGACAGACTGGTTGAAGACAGACTGGTTGAAGACAGACTGGTTGAAAAGACAGACTGGTAGAAGACAGACTGGTTGAAAAGACAGACTGGTTGAAAAGACAGACTGGTTGAAGACAGACTGATTGAAAATACAGACTGGTTGAAAAGACAGACTGGTTGAAAAGACAGACTGGTTGAAGACAGACTGGTTGAATACAGACTTGTTGAAAAGACAGACTGGTTGAAGACAGACTGGTTGAAAAGACAGACTGGTTGAAAAGACAGACTGGTTGAAAAGACAGACTGGTTGAAGACAGACTGCTTGAAGACAGACTGGTTGAAAAGACAGACTGGTTGAAAAGACAGACTGGTTGAAAAGACAGACTGATTGAAGACAGACTGGTTGAAGACAGACTGGTTGAAGACAGACTGGTTGAAAAGACAGACTGGTTGAAAAGACAGACTGGTTAAAGACAGACTGGTTGAAAAGACAGACTGGTTGAAGACAGACTGGTAAAAAAGACAGACTGGTTGAAAAGACAGACTGGTTGAAAAGACAGACTGGTTGAAGACAGACTGGTTGAAGACAGACTGGTTGAAAAGACAGGCTGGTTGAAGACAGACTGGTTGAAGACAGACTGGTTGAAAAGACAGACTGGTTGAAAAGACAGACTGGTTAAAGACAGACTGGTTGAAAAGACAGACTGGTTGAAGACAGACTGGTAAAAAAGACAGACTGGTTGAAAAGACAGACTGGTTGAAAAGACAGACTGGTTGAAGACAGACTGGTTGAAGACAGACTGGTTGAAGACAGACTGGTTGAAAAGACAGACTGGTTGAAGACAGACTGGTTGAAGACAGACTGGTTGAAAAGACAGACTGGTTGAAAAGACAGACTGGTTGAAGACAGACTGGTTGAAAAGACAGACTGGTTGAAAAGACAGACTGGTTGAAAAAACAGATTGGTTGAAAAGACAGACTGGTTGAAAAGACAGACTGGTTGAAAAGACAGACTGGTTGAAAAGACAGACTGGTTGAAGACAGACTGGTTGAAGACAGACTGGTTGAAAAGACAGGCTGGTTGAAGACAGACTGGTTGAAAAGACAGACTGGTTGAAGACAGACTGGTTGAAGACAGACTGGTTGAAGACAGACTGGTTGAAAAGACAGACTGGTTGAAAAGACAGACTGGTTGAAAAGACAGACTGGTTGAAGACAGACTGGTTGAAGACAGACTGGTTGAAAAGACAGACTGGTTGAAGACATACTGGTTGAAGACAGACTGGTTGAAAAGACAGACTGGTTGAAGACAGACTTGTTGAAAAGACAGACTGGTTGAAGACAGACTGGTTGAAGACAGACTGGTTGAAAAGACAGACAGGTTGAAGACAGACTGGTTGAAAAGACAGACTGGTTGATAAGACAGACTGGTAGAAGACAGACTGGTTGAAAAGACAGACTGGTTGAAGACAGACTGGTTGAAGACAGACTGGTTGAAAAGACAGACTGGTAGAAGACAGACTGGTTGAAAAGACAGACTGGTTGAAAAGACAGACTGGTTGAAGACAGACTGATTGAAAATACAGACTGGTTGAAAAGACAGACTGGTTGAAAAGACAGACTGGTTGAAGACAGACTGGTTGAATACAGACTTGTTGAAAAGACAGACTGGTTGAAGACAGACTGGTTGAAAAGACAGACTGGTTGAAAAGACAGACTGGTTGAAAAGACAGACTGGTTGAAGACAGACTGCTTGAAGACAGACTGGTTGAAAAGACAGACTGGTTGAAAAGACAGATTGGTTGAAAAGACAGACTGATTGAAGACAGACTGGTTGAAGACAGACTGGTTGAAGACAGACTGGTTGAAAAGACAGACTGGTTGAAAAGACAGACTGGTTAAAGACAGACTGGTTGAAAAGACAGACTGGTTGAAGACAGACTGGTAAAAAAGACAGACTGGTTGAAAAGACAGACTGGTTGAAAAGACAGACTGGTTGAAGACAGACTGGTTGAAGACAGACTGGTTGAAGACAGACTGGTTGAAAAGACAGACTGGTTGAAAAGACAGACTGGTTAAAGACAGACTGGTTGAAAAGACAGACTGGTTGAAGACAGACTGGTAAAAAAGACAGACTGGTTGAAAAGACAGACTGGTTGAAAAGACAGACTGGTTAAAAAGACAGACTGGTTGAAGATAGACTGGTTGAAGACAGACTGGTTGAAAAGACAGACTGGTTGAAGACAGACTGGTTGAAAAGACAGACTGGTTGAAGACAGACTGGTTGAAGACAGACTGGTTGAAAAGACAGACTGGTTGAAAAGACAGACTGGTTGAAGACAGACTTGTTGAAAAGACAGACTGGTTGAAAAGACAGACTGGTTGAAAAAACAGATTGGTTGAAAAGACAGACTGGTTGAAAAGACAGACTGGTTGAAAAGACAGACTGGTTGAAGACAGACTGGTTGAAAAGTCAGACTGATTGAAGACAGACTGGTTGAAGACAGACTGGTTGAAAAGACAGACTGGTTGAAAAGTCAGACTGATTGAAGACAGACTGGTTGAAGACAGACTGCTTGAAGACAGACTGCTTGAATACAGACTGGTTGAAAAGACAGACTGGTTGAAAAGACAGACTGGTTGAAAAGACAGACTGGTTGAAGACAGACTGGTTGAAAAGACAGACTGGTTGAAGACAGACTGGTTGAAAAGACAGACTGGTTGAAGACAGACTGGTGGAAGACAGACTGGTTGAAAAGACAGCCTGGTTGAAGACAGACTGGTTGAAAAGACAGACTGGTTGATAAGACAGACTGGTAGAAGACAGACTGGTTGAAAAGACAGACTGGTTGAAGACAGACTGGTTGAAGACAGACTGGTTGAAAAGACAGACTGGTTGAAGACAGACTGGTTGAAGACAGACTGGTTGAAAAGACAGACTGGTTGAAGACAGACTTGTTGAAAAGACAGACTGGTTGAAGACAGACTGGTTGAAGACAGACTGGTTGAAAAGACAGACTGGTTGAAGACAGACTGGTTGAAAAGACAGACTGGTTGATAAGACAGACTGGTTGAAGACAGACTGGTAAAAAAGACAGACTGGTTGAAAAGACAGACTGGTTGAAAAGACAGACTGGTTGAAAAGACAGACTGGTTGAAGACAGACTGGTTGAAGACAGACTGGTTGAAAAGACAGACTGGTTGAAGACAGACTGGTTGAAAAGACAGACTGGTTGAAGACAGACTGGTTGAAGACAGACTGGTTGAAAAGACAGACTGGTTGAAAAGACAGACTGGTTGAAGACAGACTGGTTGAAAAGACAGACTGGTTGAAAAGACAGACTGGTTGAAAAAACAGATTGGTTGAAAAGACAGACTGGTTGAAAAGACAGACTGGTTGAAAAGACAGACTGGTTGAAAAGACAGACTGGTTGAAGACAGACTGGTTGAAGACAGACTGGTTGAAAAGACAGGCTGGTTGAAGACAGACTGGTTGAAAAGACAGACTGGTTGAAGACAGACTGGTTGAAGACAGACTGGTTGAAGACAGACTGGTTGAAAAGACAGACTGGTTGAAAAGACAGACTGGTTGAAAAGACAGACTGGTTGAAGACAGACTGGTTGAAAAGACAGACTGGTTGATAAGACAGACTGGTAGAAGACAGACTGGTTGAAAAGACAGACTGGTTGAAGACAGACTGGTTGAAGACAGACTGGTTGAAAAGACAGACTGGTTGAAGACAGACTGGTTGAAGACAGACTGGTTGAAAAGACAGACTGGTTGAAGACAGACTTGTTGAAAAGACAGACTGGTTGAAGACAGACTGGTTGAAGACAGACTGGTTGAAAAGACAGACAGGTTGAAGACAGACTGGTTGAAAAGACAGACTGGTTGATAAGACAGACTGGTAGAAGACAGACTGGTTGAAAAGACAGACTGGTTGAAGACAGACTGGTTGAAGACAGACTGGTTGAAAAGACAGACTGGTAGAAGACAGACTGGTTGAAAAGACAGACTGGTTGAAAAGACAGACTGGTTGAAGACAGACTGATTGAAAATACAGACTGGTTGAAAAGACAGACTGGTTGAAAAGACAGACTGGTTGAAGACAGACTGGTTGAATACAGACTTGTTGAAAAGACAGACTGGTTGAAGACAGACTGGTTGAAAAGACAGACTGGTTGAAAAGACAGACTGGTTGAAAAGACAGACTGGTTGAAGACAGACTGCTTGAAGACAGACTGGTTGAAAAGACAGACTGGTTGAAAAGACAGACTGGTTGAAAAGACAGACTGATTGAAGACAGACTGGTTGAAGACAGACTGGTTGAAGACAGACTGGTTGAAAAGACAGACTGGTTGAAAAGACAGACTGGTTAAAGACAGACTGGTTGAAAAGACAGACTGGTTGAAGACAGACTGGTAAAAAAGACAGACTGGTTGAAAAGACAGACTGGTTGAAAAGACAGACTGGTTGAAGACAGACTGGTTGAAGACAGACTGGTTGAAAAGACAGGCTGGTTGAAGACAGACTGGTTGAAGACAGACTGGTTGAAAAGACAGACTGGTTGAAAAGACAGACTGGTTAAAGACAGACTGGTTGAAAAGACAGACTGGTTGAAGACAGACTGGTAAAAAAGACAGACTGGTTGAAAAGACAGACTGGTTGAAAAGACAGACTGGTTGAAGACAGACTGGTTGAAGACAGACTGGTTGAAGACAGACTGGTTGAAAAGACAGACTGGTTGAAAAGACAGACTGGTTAAAGACAGACTGGTTGAAAAGACAGACTGGTTGAAGACAGACTGGTAAAAAAGACAGACTGGTTGAAAAGACAGACTGGTTGAAAAGACAGACTGGTTAAAAAGACAGACTGGTTGAAGACAGACTGGTTGAAGACAGACTGGTTGAAAAGACAGACTGGTTGAAGACAGACTGGTTGAAAAGACAGACTGGTTGAAGACAGACTGGTTGAAGACAGACTGGTTGAAAAGACAGACTGGTTGAAAAGACAGACTGGTTGAAGACAGACTTGTTGAAAAGACAGACTGGTTGAAAAGACAGACTGGTTGAAAAAACAGATTGGTTGAAAAGACAGACTGGTTGAAAAGACAGACTGGTTGAAAAGACAGACTGGTTGAAGACAGACTGGTTGAAAAGTCAGACTGATTGAAGACAGACTGGTTGAAGACAGACTGGTTGAAAAGACAGACTGGTTGAAAAGTCAGACTGGTTGATAAGACAGACTGGTAGAAGACAGACTGGTTGAAAAGACAGACTGGTTGAAGACAGACTGGTTGAAGACAGACTGGTTGAAAAGACAGACTGGTAGAAGACAGACTGGTTGAAAAGACAGACTGGTTGAAAAGACAGACTGGTTGAAGACAGACTGATTGAAAATACAGACTGGTTGAAAAGACAGACTGGTTGAAAAGACAGACTGGTTGAAGACAGACTGGTTGAATACAGACTTGTTGAAAAGACAGACTGGTTGAAGACAGACTGGTTGAAAAGACAGACTGGTTGAAAAGACAGACTGGTTGAAAAGACAGACTGGTTGAAGACAGACTGCTTGAAGACAGACTGGTTGAAAAGACAGACTGGTTGAAAAGACAGACTGGTTGAAAAGACAGACTGATTGAAGACAGACTGGTTGAAGACAGACTGGTTGAAGACAGACTGGTTGAAAAGACAGACTGGTTGAAAAGACAGACTGGTTAAAGACAGACTGGTTGAAAAGACAGACTGGTTGAAGACAGACTGGTAAAAAAGACAGACTGGTTGAAAAGACAGACTGGTTGAAAAGACAGACTGGTTGAAGACAGACTGGTTGAAGACAGACTGGTTGAAAAGACAGGCTGGTTGAAGACAGACTGGTTGAAAAGACAGACTGGTTGAAGACAGACTGGTTGAAGACAGACTGGTTGAAGACAGACTGGTTGAAAAGACAGACTGGTTGAAAAGACAGACTGGTTGAAAAGACAGACTGGTTGAAGACAGACTGGTTGAAAAGACAGACTGGTTGATAAGACAGACTGGTAGAAGACAGACTGGTTGAAAAGACAGACTGGTTGAAGACAGACTGGTTGAAGACAGACTGGTTGAAAAGACAGACTGGTTGAAGACAGACTGGTTGAAGACAGACTGGTTGAAAAGACAGACTGGTTGAAGACAGACTTGTTGAAAAGACAGACTGGTTGAAGACAGACTGGTTGAAGACAGACTGGTTGAAAAGACAGACAGGTTGAAGACAGACTGGTTGAAAAGACAGACTGGTTGAAAAGACAGACTGGTTGAAGACAGACTGGTTGAAGACAGACTGGTTGAAAAGACAGACTGGTTGAAGACAGACTGGTTGAAAAGACAGACTGGTTGAAGACAGACTGGTTGAAAAGACAGACTGGTTGAAGACAGACTGGTTGAAAAGACAGACTGGTTGAAAGACAGACTGGTTGAAGACAGTCTGGTTGAAAAGACAGACTGGTTGAAAAGACAGACTGGTTGAAGACAGTCTGGTTGAAAAGACAGACTGGTTGAAGACAGACTGGTTGAAGACAGACTGGTTGAAGACAGACTGGTTGAAGACAGACTGGTTGAAAAGACAGACTGGTTGAAGACAGACTGGTTGAAGACAGACTGGTTGAAAAGACAGACTGGTTGAAGACAGACTGGTTGAAAAGACAGACTGGTTGAAGACAGACTGGTGGAAGACAGACTGGTAAAAAAGACAGACTGGTTGAAAAGACAGACTGGTTGAAAAGACAGACTGGTTGAAGACAGACTGGTTGAAGACAGACTGGTTGAAGACAGACTGGTTGAAAAGACAGACTGGTTGAAAAGACAGACTGGTTAAAGACAGACTGGTTGAAAAGACAGACTGGTTGAAGACAGACTGGTAAAAAAGACAGACTGGTTGAAAAGACAGACTGGTTGAAAAGACAGACTGGTTGAAGACAGACTGTTTGAAGACAGACTGGTTGAAAAGACAGACTGGTTGAAGACAGACTGGTTGAAAAGACAGACTGGTTGAAGACAGACTGGTTGAAGACAGACTGGTTGAAAATACAGACTGGTTGAAAAGACAGACTGGTTGAAGACAGACTTGTTGAAAAGACAGACTGGTTGAAAAGACAGACTGGTTGAAAAAACAGACTGGTTGATAAGACAGACTGGTTGAAGACAGACTGGTTGAAAAGACAGACTGGTTGAAGACAGACTGGTTGAAGACAGACTGGTTGAAAAGACAGACTGGTTGAAAAGACAGACTGGTTGAAGACAGACTGGTTGAAAAGACAGACTGGTTGAAAAGACAGACTGGTTGAAAAAACAGATTGGTTGAAAAGACAGACTGGTTGAAAAGACAGACTGGTTGAAAAGACAGACTGGTTGAAAAGACAGACTGGTTGAAGACAGACTGGTTGAAGACAGACTGGTTGAAAAGACAGGCTGGTTGAAGACAGACTGGTTGAAAAGACAGACTGGTTGAAGACAGACTGGTTGAAGACAGACTGGTTGAAGACAGACTGGTTGAAAAGACAGACTGGTTGAAAAGACAGACTGGTTGAAAAGACAGACTGGTTGAAGACAGACTGGTTGAAAAGACAGACTGGTTGATAAGACAGACTGGTAGAAGACAGACTGGTTGAAAAGACAGACTGGTTGAAGACAGACTGGTTGAAGACAGACTGGTTGAAAAGACAGACTGGTTGAAGACATACTGGTTGAAGACAGACTGGTTGAAAAGACAGACTGGTTGAAGACAGACTTGTTGAAAAGACAGACTGGTTGAAGACAGACTGGTTGAAGACAGACTGGTTGAAAAGACAGACAGGTTGAAGACAGACTGGTTGAAAAGACAGACTGGTTGATAAGACAGACTGGTAGAAGACAGACTGGTTGAAAAGACAGACTGGTTGAAGACAGACTGGTTGAAGACAGACTGGTTGAAAAGACAGACTGGTAGAAGACAGACTGGTTGAAAAGACAGACTGGTTGAAAAGACAGACTGGTTGAAGACAGACTGATTGAAAATACAGACTGGTTGAAAAGACAGACTGGTTGAAAAGACAGACTGGTTGAAGACAGACTGGTTGAATACAGACTTGTTGAAAAGACAGACTGGTTGAAGACAGACTGGTTGAAAAGACAGACTGGTTGAAAAGACAGACTGGTTGAAAAGACAGACTGGTTGAAGACAGACTGCTTGAAGACAGACTGGTTGAAAAGACAGACTGGTTGAAAAGACAGATTGGTTGAAAAGACAGACTGATTGAAGACAGACTGGTTGAAGACAGACTGGTTGAAGACAGACTGGTTGAAAAGACAGACTGGTTGAAAAGACAGACTGGTTAAAGACAGACTGGTTGAAAAGACAGACTGGTTGAAGACAGACTGGTAAAAAAGACAGACTGGTTGAAAAGACAGACTGGTTGAAAAGACAGACTGGTTGAAGACAGACTGGTTGAAGACAGACTGGTTGAAGACAGACTGGTTGAAAAGACAGACTGGTTGAAAAGACAGACTGGTTAAAGACAGACTGGTTGAAAAGACAGACTGGTTGAAGACAGACTGGTAAAAAAGACAGACTGGTTGAAAAGACAGACTGGTTGAAAAGACAGACTGGTTAAAAAGACAGACTGGTTGAAGATAGACTGGTTGAAGACAGACTGGTTGAAAAGACAGACTGGTTGAAGACAGACTGGTTGAAAAGACAGACTGGTTGAAGACAGACTGGTTGAAGACAGACTGGTTGAAAAGACAGACTGGTTGAAAAGACAGACTGGTTGAAGACAGACTTGTTGAAAAGACAGACTGGTTGAAAAGACAGACTGGTTGAAAAAACAGATTGGTTGAAAAGACAGACTGGTTGAAAAGACAGACTGGTTGAAAAGACAGACTGGTTGAAGACAGACTGGTTGAAAAGTCAGACTGATTGAAGACAGACTGGTTGAAGACAGACTGGTTGAAAAGACAGACTGGTTGAAAAGTCAGACTGATTGAAGACAGACTGGTTGAAGACAGACTGCTTGAAGACAGACTGCTTGAATACAGACTGGTTGAAAAGACAGACTGGTTGAAAAGACAGACTGGTTGAAAAGACAGACTGGTTGAAGACAGACTGGTTGAAAAGACAGACTGGTTGAAGACAGACTGGTTGAAAAGACAGACTGGTTGAAGACAGACTGGTGGAAGACAGACTGGTTGAAAAGACAGCCTGGTTGAAGACAGACTGGTTGAAAAGACAGACTGGTTGATAAGACAGACTGGTAGAAGACAGACTGGTTGAAAAGACAGACTGGTTGAAGACAGACTGGTTGAAGACAGACTGGTTGAAAAGACAGACTGGTTGAAGACAGACTGGTTGAAGACAGACTGGTTGAAAAGACAGACTGGTTGAAGACAGACTTGTTGAAAAGACAGACTGGTTGAAGACAGACTGGTTGAAGACAGACTGGTTGAAAAGACAGACTGGTTGAAGACAGACTGGTTGAAAAGACAGACTGGTTGATAAGACAGACTGGTTGAAGACAGACTGGTAAAAAAGACAGACTGGTTGAAAAGACAGACTGGTTGAAAAGACAGACTGGTTGAAAAGACAGACTGGTTGAAGACAGACTGGTTGAAGACAGACTGGTTGAAAAGACAGACTGGTTGAAGACAGACTGGTTGAAAAGACAGACTGGTTGAAGACAGACTGGTTGAAGACAGACTGGTTGAAAAGACAGACTGGTTGAAAAGACAGACTGGTTGAAGACAGACTGGTTGAAAAGACAGACTGGTTGAAAAGACAGACTGGTTGAAAAAACAGATTGGTTGAAAAGACAGACTGGTTGAAAAGACAGACTGGTTGAAAAGACAGACTGGTTGAAAAGACAGACTGGTTGAAGACAGACTGGTTGAAGACAGACTGGTTGAAAAGACAGGCTGGTTGAAGACAGACTGGTTGAAAAGACAGACTGGTTGAAGACAGACTGGTTGAAGACAGACTGGTTGAAGACAGACTGGTTGAAAAGACAGACTGGTTGAAAAGACAGACTGGTTGAAAAGACAGACTGGTTGAAGACAGACTGGTTGAAAAGACAGACTGGTTGATAAGACAGACTGGTAGAAGACAGACTGGTTGAAAAGACAGACTGGTTGAAGACAGACTGGTTGAAGACAGACTGGTTGAAAAGACAGACTGGTTGAAGACAGACTGGTTGAAGACAGACTGGTTGAAAAGACAGACTGGTTGAAGACAGACTTGTTGAAAAGACAGACTGGTTGAAGACAGACTGGTTGAAGACAGACTGGTTGAAAAGACAGACAGGTTGAAGACAGACTGGTTGAAAAGACAGACTGGTTGATAAGACAGACTGGTAGAAGACAGACTGGTTGAAAAGACAGACTGGTTGAAGACAGACTGGTTGAAGACAGACTGGTTGAAAAGACAGACTGGTAGAAGACAGACTGGTTGAAAAGACAGACTGGTTGAAAAGACAGACTGGTTGAAGACAGACTGATTGAAAATACAGACTGGTTGAAAAGACAGACTGGTTGAAAAGACAGACTGGTTGAAGACAGACTGGTTGAATACAGACTTGTTGAAAAGACAGACTGGTTGAAGACAGACTGGTTGAAAAGACAGACTGGTTGAAAAGACAGACTGGTTGAAAAGACAGACTGGTTGAAGACAGACTGCTTGAAGACAGACTGGTTGAAAAGACAGACTGGTTGAAAAGACAGACTGGTTGAAAAGACAGACTGATTGAAGACAGACTGGTTGAAGACAGACTGGTTGAAGACAGACTGGTTGAAAAGACAGACTGGTTGAAAAGACAGACTGGTTAAAGACAGACTGGTTGAAAAGACAGACTGGTTGAAGACAGACTGGTAAAAAAGACAGACTGGTTGAAAAGACAGACTGGTTGAAAAGACAGACTGGTTGAAGACAGACTGGTTGAAGACAGACTGGTTGAAAAGACAGGCTGGTTGAAGACAGACTGGTTGAAGACAGACTGGTTGAAAAGACAGACTGGTTGAAAAGACAGACTGGTTAAAGACAGACTGGTTGAAAAGACAGACTGGTTGAAGACAGACTGGTAAAAAAGACAGACTGGTTGAAAAGACAGACTGGTTGAAAAGACAGACTGGTTGAAGACAGACTGGTTGAAGACAGACTGGTTGAAGACAGACTGGTTGAAAAGACAGACTGGTTGAAAAGACAGACTGGTTAAAGACAGACTGGTTGAAAAGACAGACTGGTTGAAGACAGACTGGTAAAAAAGACAGACTGGTTGAAAAGACAGACTGGTTGAAAAGACAGACTGGTTAAAAAGACAGACTGGTTGAAGACAGACTGGTTGAAGACAGACTGGTTGAAAAGACAGACTGGTTGAAGACAGACTGGTTGAAAAGACAGACTGGTTGAAGACAGACTGGTTGAAGACAGACTGGTTGAAAAGACAGACTGGTTGAAAAGACAGACTGGTTGAAGACAGACTTGTTGAAAAGACAGACTGGTTGAAAAGACAGACTGGTTGAAAAAACAGATTGGTTGAAAAGACAGACTGGTTGAAAAGACAGACTGGTTGAAAAGACAGACTGGTTGAAGACAGACTGGTTGAAAAGTCAGACTGATTGAAGACAGACTGGTTGAAGACAGACTGGTTGAAAAGACAGACTGGTTGAAAAGTCAGACTGATTGAAGACAGACTGGTTGAAGACAGACTGCTTGAAGACAGACTGCTTGAAGACAGACTGGTTGAAAAGACAGACTGGTTGAAAAGACAGACTGGTTGAAAAGACAGACTGGTTGAAGACAGACTGGTTGAAAAGACAGACTGGTTGAAGACAGACTGGTTGAAAAGACAGACTGGTTGAAGACAGACTGGTGGAAGACAGACTGGTTGAAAAGACAGCCTGGTTGAAGACAGACTGGTTGAAAAGACAGACTGGTTGATAAGACAGACTGGTAGAAGACAGACTGGTTGAAAAGACAGACTGGTTGAAGACAGACTGGTTGAAGACAGACTGGTTGAAAAGACAGACTGGTTGAAGACAGACTGGTTGAAGACAGACTGGTTGAAAAGACAGACTGGTTGAAGACAGACTTGTTGAAAAGACAGACTGGTTGAAGACAGACTGGTTGAAGACAGACTGGTTGAAAAGACAGACTGGTTGAAGACAGACTGGTTGAAAAGACAGACTGGTTGATAAGACAGACTGGTTGAAGACAGACTGGTAAAAAAGACAGACTGGTTGAAAAGACAGACTGGTTGAAAAGACAGACTGGTTGAAAAGACAGACTGGTTGAAGACAGACTGGTTGAAGACAGACTGGTTGAAAAGACAGACTGGTTGAAGACAGACTGGTTGAAAAGACAGACTGGTTGAAGACAGACTGGTTGAAGACAGACTGGTTGAAAAGACAGACTGGTTGAAAAGACAGACTGGTTGAAGACAGACTGGTTGAAAAGACAGACTGGTTGAAAAGACAGACTGGTTGAAAAAACAGATTGGTTGAAAAGACAGACTGGTTGAAAAGACAGACTGGTTGAAAAGACAGACTGGTTGAAAAGACAGACTGGTTGAAGACAGACTGGTTGAAGACAGACTGGTTGAAAAGACAGGCTGGTTGAAGACAGACTGGTTGAAAAGACAGACTGGTTGAAGACAGACTGGTTGAAGACAGACTGGTTGAAGACAGACTGGTTGAAAAGACAGACTGGTTGAAAAGACAGACTGGTTGAAAAGACAGACTGGTTGAAGACAGACTGGTTGAAAAGACAGACTGGTTGATAAGACAGACTGGTAGAAGACAGACTGGTTGAAAAGACAGACTGGTTGAAGACAGACTGGTTGAAGACAGACTGGTTGAAAAGACAGACTGGTTGAAGACAGACTGGTTGAAGACAGACTGGTTGAAAAGACAGACTGGTTGAAGACAGACTTGTTGAAAAGACAGACTGGTTGAAGACAGACTGGTTGAAGACAGACTGGTTGAAAAGACAGACAGGTTGAAGACAGACTGGTTGAAAAGACAGACTGGTTGATAAGACAGACTGGTAGAAGACAGACTGGTTGAAAAGACAGACTGGTTGAAGACAGACTGGTTGAAGACAGACTGGTTGAAAAGACAGACTGGTAGAAGACAGACTGGTTGAAAAGACAGACTGGTTGAAAAGACAGACTGGTTGAAGACAGACTGATTGAAAATACAGACTGGTTGAAAAGACAGACTGGTTGAAAAGACAGACTGGTTGAAGACAGACTGGTTGAATACAGACTTGTTGAAAAGACAGACTGGTTGAAGACAGACTGGTTGAAAAGACAGACTGGTTGAAAAGACAGACTGGTTGAAAAGACAGACTGGTTGAAGACAGACTGCTTGAAGACAGACTGGTTGAAAAGACAGACTGGTTGAAAAGACAGACTGGTTGAAAAGACAGACTGATTGAAGACAGACTGGTTGAAGACAGACTGGTTGAAGACAGACTGGTTGAAAAGACAGACTGGTTGAAAAGACAGACTGGTTAAAGACAGACTGGTTGAAAAGACAGACTGGTTGAAGACAGACTGGTAAAAAAGACAGACTGGTTGAAAAGACAGACTGGTTGAAAAGACAGACTGGTTGAAAAGACAGACTGGTTAAAAAGACAGACTGGTTGAAGATAGACTGGTTGAAGACAGACTGGTTGAAAAGACAGACTGGTTGAAGACAGACTGGTTGAAAAGACAGACTGGTTGAAGACAGACTGGTTGAAGACAGACTGGTTGAAAAGACAGACTGGTTGAAAAGACAGACTGGTTGAAGACAGACTTGTTGAAAAGACAGACTGGTTGAAAAGACAGACTGGTTGAAAAAACAGATTGGTTGAAAAGACAGACTGGTTGAAAAGACAGACTGGTTGAAAAGACAGACTGGTTGAAGACAGACTGGTTGAAAAGTCAGACTGATTGAAGACAGACTGGTTGAAGACAGACTGGTTGAAAAGACAGACTGGTTGAAAAGTCAGACTGATTGAAGACAGACTGGTTGAAGACAGACTGCTTGAAGACAGACTGCTTGAATACAGACTGGTTGAAAAGACAGACTGGTTGAAAAGACAGACTGGTTGAAAAGACAGACTGGTTGAAGACAGACTGGTTGAAAAGACAGACTGGTTGAAGACAGACTGGTTGAAAAGACAGACTGGTTGAAGACAGACTGGTGGAAGACAGACTGGTTGAAAAGACAGCCTGGTTGAAGACAGACTGGTTGAAAAGACAGACTGGTTGATAAGACAGACTGGTAGAAGACAGACTGGTTGAAAAGACAGACTGGTTGAAGACAGACTGGTTGAAGACAGACTGGTTGAAAAGACAGACTGGTTGAAGACAGACTGGTTGAAGACAGACTGGTTGAAAAGACAGACTGGTTGAAGACAGACTTGTTGAAAAGACAGACTGGTTGAAGACAGACTGGTTGAAGACAGACTGGTTGAAAAGACAGACTGGTTGAAGACAGACTGGTTGAAAAGACAGACTGGTTGATAAGACAGACTGGTTGAAGACAGACTGGTAAAAAAGACAGACTGGTTGAAAAGACAGACTGGTTGAAAAGACAGACTGGTTGAAAAGACAGACTGGTTGAAGACAGACTGGTTGAAGACAGACTGGTTGAAAAGACAGACTGGTTGAAGACAGACTGGTTGAAAAGACAGACTGGTTGAAGACAGACTGGTTGAAGACAGACTGGTTGAAAAGACAGACTGGTTGAAAAGACAGACTGGTTGAAGACAGACTGGTTGAAAAGACAGACTGGTTGAAAAGACAGACTGGTTGAAAAAACAGATTGGTTGAAAAGACAGACTGGTTGAAAAGACAGACTGGTTGAAAAGACAGACTGGTTGAAAAGACAGACTGGTTGAAGACAGACTGGTTGAAGACAGACTGGTTGAAAAGACAGGCTGGTTGAAGACAGACTGGTTGAAAAGACAGACTGGTTGAAGACAGACTGGTTGAAGACAGACTGGTTGAAGACAGACTGGTTGAAAAGACAGACTGGTTGAAAAGACAGACTGGTTGAAAAGACAGACTGGTTGAAGACAGACTGGTTGAAAAGACAGACTGGTTGATAAGACAGACTGGTAGAAGACAGACTGGTTGAAAAGACAGACTGGTTGAAGACAGACTGGTTGAAGACAGACTGGTTGAAAAGACAGACTGGTTGAAGACAGACTGGTTGAAGACAGACTGGTTGAAAAGACAGACTGGTTGAAGACAGACTTGTTGAAAAGACAGACTGGTTGAAGACAGACTGGTTGAAGACAGACTGGTTGAAAAGACAGACAGGTTGAAGACAGACTGGTTGAAAAGACAGACTGGTTGATAAGACAGACTGGTAGAAGACAGACTGGTTGAAAAGACAGACTGGTTGAAGACAGACTGGTTGAAGACAGACTGGTTGAAAAGACAGACTGGTAGAAGACAGACTGGTTGAAAAGACAGACTGGTTGAAAAGACAGACTGGTTGAAGACAGACTGATTGAAAATACAGACTGGTTGAAAAGACAGACTGGTTGAAAAGACAGACTGGTTGAAGACAGACTGGTTGAATACAGACTTGTTGAAAAGACAGACTGGTTGAAGACAGACTGGTTGAAAAGACAGACTGGTTGAAAAGACAGACTGGTTGAAAAGACAGACTGGTTGAAGACAGACTGCTTGAAGACAGACTGGTTGAAAAGACAGACTGGTTGAAAAGACAGACTGGTTGAAAAGACAGACTGATTGAAGACAGACTGGTTGAAGACAGACTGGTTGAAGACAGACTGGTTGAAAAGACAGACTGGTTGAAAAGACAGACTGGTTAAAGACAGACTGGTTGAAAAGACAGACTGGTTGAAGACAGACTGGTAAAAAAGACAGACTGGTTGAAAAGACAGACTGGTTGAAAAGACAGACTGGTTGAAGACAGACTGGTTGAAGACAGACTGGTTGAAAAGACAGGCTGGTTGAAGACAGACTGGTTGAAGACAGACTGGTTGAAAAGACAGACTGGTTGAAAAGACAGACTGGTTAAAGACAGACTGGTTGAAAAGACAGACTGGTTGAAGACAGACTGGTAAAAAAGACAGACTGGTTGAAAAGACAGACTGGTTGAAAAGACAGACTGGTTGAAGACAGACTGGTTGAAGACAGACTGGTTGAAGACAGACTGGTTGAAAAGACAGACTGGTTGAAAAGACAGACTGGTTAAAGACAGACTGGTTGAAAAGACAGACTGGTTGAAGACAGACTGGTAAAAAAGACAGACTGGTTGAAAAGACAGACTGGTTGAAAAGACAGACTGGTTAAAAAGACAGACTGGTTGAAGACAGACTGGTTGAAGACAGACTGGTTGAAAAGACAGACTGGTTGAAGACAGACTGGTTGAAAAGACAGACTGGTTGAAGACAGACTGGTTGAAGACAGACTGGTTGAAAAGACAGACTGGTTGAAAAGACAGACTGGTTGAAGACAGACTTGTTGAAAAGACAGACTGGTTGAAAAGACAGACTGGTTGAAAAAACAGATTGGTTGAAAAGACAGACTGGTTGAAAAGACAGACTGGTTGAAAAGACAGACTGGTTGAAGACAGACTGGTTGAAAAGTCAGACTGATTGAAGACAGACTGGTTGAAGACAGACTGGTTGAAAAGACAGACTGGTTGAAAAGTCAGACTGGTTGATAAGACAGACTGGTAGAAGACAGACTGGTTGAAAAGACAGACTGGTTGAAGACAGACTGGTTGAAGACAGACTGGTTGAAAAGACAGACTGGTAGAAGACAGACTGGTTGAAAAGACAGACTGGTTGAAAAGACAGACTGGTTGAAGACAGACTGATTGAAAATACAGACTGGTTGAAAAGACAGACTGGTTGAAAAGACAGACTGGTTGAAGACAGACTGGTTGAATACAGACTTGTTGAAAAGACAGACTGGTTGAAGACAGACTGGTTGAAAAGACAGACTGGTTGAAAAGACAGACTGGTTGAAAAGACAGACTGGTTGAAGACAGACTGCTTGAAGACAGACTGGTTGAAAAGACAGACTGGTTGAAAAGACAGACTGGTTGAAAAGACAGACTGATTGAAGACAGACTGGTTGAAGACAGACTGGTTGAAGACAGACTGGTTGAAAAGACAGACTGGTTGAAAAGACAGACTGGTTAAAGACAGACTGGTTGAAAAGACAGACTGGTTGAAGACAGACTGGTAAAAAAGACAGACTGGTTGAAAAGACAGACTGGTTGAAAAGACAGACTGGTTGAAGACAGACTGGTTGAAGACAGACTGGTTGAAAAGACAGGCTGGTTGAAGACAGACTGGTTGAAAAGACAGACTGGTTGAAGACAGACTGGTTGAAGACAGACTGGTTGAAGACAGACTGGTTGAAAAGACAGACTGGTTGAAAAGACAGACTGGTTGAAAAGACAGACTGGTTGAAGACAGACTGGTTGAAAAGACAGACTGGTTGATAAGACAGACTGGTAGAAGACAGACTGGTTGAAAAGACAGACTGGTTGAAGACAGACTGGTTGAAGACAGACTGGTTGAAAAGACAGACTGGTTGAAGACAGACTGGTTGAAGACAGACTGGTTGAAAAGACAGACTGGTTGAAGACAGACTTGTTGAAAAGACAGACTGGTTGAAGACAGACTGGTTGAAGACAGACTGGTTGAAAAGACAGACAGGTTGAAGACAGACTGGTTGAAAAGACAGACTGGTTGAAAAGACAGACTGGTTGAAGACAGACTGGTTGAAGACAGACTGGTTGAAAAGACAGACTGGTTGAAGACAGACTGGTTGAAAAGACAGACTGGTTGAAGACAGACTGGTTGAAAAGACAGACTGGTTGAAGACAGACTGGTTGAAAAGACAGACTGGTTGAAAGACAGACTGGTTGAAGACAGTCTGGTTGAAAAGACAGACTGGTTGAAAAGACAGACTGGTTGAAGACAGTCTGGTTGAAAAGACAGACTGGTTGAAGACAGACTGGTTGAAGACAGACTGGTTGAAGACAGACTGGTTGAAGACAGACTGGTTGAAAAGACAGACTGGTTGAAGACAGACTGGTTGAAGACAGACTGGTTGAAAAGACAGACTGGTTGAAGACAGACTGGTTGAAAAGACAGACTGGTTGAAGACAGACTGGTGGAAGACAGACTGGTAAAAAAGACAGACTGGTTGAAAAGACAGACTGGTTGAAAAGACAGACTGGTTGAAGACAGACTGGTTGAAGACAGACTGGTTGAAGACAGACTGGTTGAAAAGACAGACTGGTTGAAAAGACAGACTGGTTAAAGACAGACTGGTTGAAAAGACAGACTGGTTGAAGACAGACTGGTAAAAAAGACAGACTGGTTGAAAAGACAGACTGGTTGAAAAGACAGACTGGTTGAAGACAGACTGGTTGAAGACAGACTGGTTGAAAAGACAGACTGGTTGAAGACAGACTGGTTGAAAAGACAGACTGGTTGAAGACAGACTGGTTGAAGACAGACTGGTTGAAAATACAGACTGGTTGAAAAGACAGACTGGTTGAAGACAGACTTGTTGAAAAGACAGACTGGTTGAAAAGACAGACTGGTTGAAAAAACAGACTGGTTGATAAGACAGACTGGTTGAAGACAGACTGGTTGAAAAGACAGACTGGTTGAAGACAGACTGGTTGAAGACAGACTGGTTGAAAAGACAGACTGGTTGAAAAGACAGACTGGTTGAAGACAGACTGGTTGAAAAGACAGACTGGTTGAAAAGACAGACTGGTTGAAAAAACAGATTGGTTGAAAAGACAGACTGGTTGAAAAGACAGACTGGTTGAAAAGACAGACTGGTTGAAAAGACAGACTGGTTGAAGACAGACTGGTTGAAGACAGACTGGTTGAAAAGACAGGCTGGTTGAAGACAGACTGGTTGAAAAGACAGACTGGTTGAAGACAGACTGGTTGAAGACAGACTGGTTGAAGACAGACTGGTTGAAAAGACAGACTGGTTGAAAAGACAGACTGGTTGAAAAGACAGACTGGTTGAAGACAGACTGGTTGAAAAGACAGACTGGTTGATAAGACAGACTGGTAGAAGACAGACTGGTTGAAAAGACAGACTGGTTGAAGACAGACTGGTTGAAGACAGACTGGTTGAAAAGACAGACTGGTTGAAGACATACTGGTTGAAGACAGACTGGTTGAAAAGACAGACTGGTTGAAGACAGACTTGTTGAAAAGACAGACTGGTTGAAGACAGACTGGTTGAAGACAGACTGGTTGAAAAGACAGACAGGTTGAAGACAGACTGGTTGAAAAGACAGACTGGTTGATAAGACAGACTGGTAGAAGACAGACTGGTTGAAAAGACAGACTGGTTGAAGACAGACTGGTTGAAGACAGACTGGTTGAAAAGACAGACTGGTAGAAGACAGACTGGTTGAAAAGACAGACTGGTTGAAAAGACAGACTGGTTGAAGACAGACTGATTGAAAATACAGACTGGTTGAAAAGACAGACTGGTTGAAAAGACAGACTGGTTGAAGACAGACTGGTTGAATACAGACTTGTTGAAAAGACAGACTGGTTGAAGACAGACTGGTTGAAAAGACAGACTGGTTGAAAAGACAGACTGGTTGAAAAGACAGACTGGTTGAAGACAGACTGCTTGAAGACAGACTGGTTGAAAAGACAGACTGGTTGAAAAGACAGATTGGTTGAAAAGACAGACTGATTGAAGACAGACTGGTTGAAGACAGACTGGTTGAAGACAGACTGGTTGAAAAGACAGACTGGTTGAAAAGACAGACTGGTTAAAGACAGACTGGTTGAAAAGACAGACTGGTTGAAGACAGACTGGTAAAAAAGACAGACTGGTTGAAAAGACAGACTGGTTGAAAAGACAGACTGGTTGAAGACAGACTGGTTGAAGACAGACTGGTTGAAGACAGACTGGTTGAAAAGACAGACTGGTTGAAAAGACAGACTGGTTAAAGACAGACTGGTTGAAAAGACAGACTGGTTGAAGACAGACTGGTAAAAAAGACAGACTGGTTGAAAAGACAGACTGGTTGAAAAGACAGACTGGTTAAAAAGACAGACTGGTTGAAGATAGACTGGTTGAAGACAGACTGGTTGAAAAGACAGACTGGTTGAAGACAGACTGGTTGAAAAGACAGACTGGTTGAAGACAGACTGGTTGAAGACAGACTGGTTGAAAAGACAGACTGGTTGAAAAGACAGACTGGTTGAAGACAGACTTGTTGAAAAGACAGACTGGTTGAAAAGACAGACTGGTTGAAAAAACAGATTGGTTGAAAAGACAGACTGGTTGAAAAGACAGACTGGTTGAAAAGACAGACTGGTTGAAGACAGACTGGTTGAAAAGTCAGACTGATTGAAGACAGACTGGTTGAAGACAGACTGGTTGAAAAGACAGACTGGTTGAAAAGTCAGACTGATTGAAGACAGACTGGTTGAAGACAGACTGCTTGAAGACAGACTGCTTGAATACAGACTGGTTGAAAAGACAGACTGGTTGAAAAGACAGACTGGTTGAAAAGACAGACTGGTTGAAGACAGACTGGTTGAAAAGACAGACTGGTTGAAGACAGACTGGTTGAAAAGACAGACTGGTTGAAGACAGACTGGTGGAAGACAGACTGGTTGAAAAGACAGCCTGGTTGAAGACAGACTGGTTGAAAAGACAGACTGGTTGATAAGACAGACTGGTAGAAGACAGACTGGTTGAAAAGACAGACTGGTTGAAGACAGACTGGTTGAAGACAGACTGGTTGAAAAGACAGACTGGTTGAAGACAGACTGGTTGAAGACAGACTGGTTGAAAAGACAGACTGGTTGAAGACAGACTTGTTGAAAAGACAGACTGGTTGAAGACAGACTGGTTGAAGACAGACTGGTTGAAAAGACAGACTGGTTGAAGACAGACTGGTTGAAAAGACAGACTGGTTGATAAGACAGACTGGTTGAAGACAGACTGGTAAAAAAGACAGACTGGTTGAAAAGACAGACTGGTTGAAAAGACAGACTGGTTGAAAAGACAGACTGGTTGAAGACAGACTGGTTGAAGACAGACTGGTTGAAAAGACAGACTGGTTGAAGACAGACTGGTTGAAAAGACAGACTGGTTGAAGACAGACTGGTTGAAGACAGACTGGTTGAAAAGACAGACTGGTTGAAAAGACAGACTGGTTGAAGACAGACTGGTTGAAAAGACAGACTGGTTGAAAAGACAGACTGGTTGAAAAAACAGATTGGTTGAAAAGACAGACTGGTTGAAAAGACAGACTGGTTGAAAAGACAGACTGGTTGAAAAGACAGACTGGTTGAAGACAGACTGGTTGAAGACAGACTGGTTGAAAAGACAGGCTGGTTGAAGACAGACTGGTTGAAAAGACAGACTGGTTGAAGACAGACTGGTTGAAGACAGACTGGTTGAAGACAGACTGGTTGAAAAGACAGACTGGTTGAAAAGACAGACTGGTTGAAAAGACAGACTGGTTGAAGACAGACTGGTTGAAAAGACAGACTGGTTGATAAGACAGACTGGTAGAAGACAGACTGGTTGAAAAGACAGACTGGTTGAAGACAGACTGGTTGAAGACAGACTGGTTGAAAAGACAGACTGGTTGAAGACAGACTGGTTGAAGACAGACTGGTTGAAAAGACAGACTGGTTGAAGACAGACTTGTTGAAAAGACAGACTGGTTGAAGACAGACTGGTTGAAGACAGACTGGTTGAAAAGACAGACAGGTTGAAGACAGACTGGTTGAAAAGACAGACTGGTTGATAAGACAGACTGGTAGAAGACAGACTGGTTGAAAAGACAGACTGGTTGAAGACAGACTGGTTGAAGACAGACTGGTTGAAAAGACAGACTGGTAGAAGACAGACTGGTTGAAAAGACAGACTGGTTGAAAAGACAGACTGGTTGAAGACAGACTGATTGAAAATACAGACTGGTTGAAAAGACAGACTGGTTGAAAAGACAGACTGGTTGAAGACAGACTGGTTGAATACAGACTTGTTGAAAAGACAGACTGGTTGAAGACAGACTGGTTGAAAAGACAGACTGGTTGAAAAGACAGACTGGTTGAAAAGACAGACTGGTTGAAGACAGACTGCTTGAAGACAGACTGGTTGAAAAGACAGACTGGTTGAAAAGACAGACTGGTTGAAAAGACAGACTGATTGAAGACAGACTGGTTGAAGACAGACTGGTTGAAGACAGACTGGTTGAAAAGACAGACTGGTTGAAAAGACAGACTGGTTAAAGACAGACTGGTTGAAAAGACAGACTGGTTGAAGACAGACTGGTAAAAAAGACAGACTGGTTGAAAAGACAGACTGGTTGAAAAGACAGACTGGTTGAAGACAGACTGGTTGAAGACAGACTGGTTGAAAAGACAGGCTGGTTGAAGACAGACTGGTTGAAGACAGACTGGTTGAAAAGACAGACTGGTTGAAAAGACAGACTGGTTAAAGACAGACTGGTTGAAAAGACAGACTGGTTGAAGACAGACTGGTAAAAAAGACAGACTGGTTGAAAAGACAGACTGGTTGAAAAGACAGACTGGTTGAAGACAGACTGGTTGAAGACAGACTGGTTGAAGACAGACTGGTTGAAAAGACAGACTGGTTGAAAAGACAGACTGGTTAAAGACAGACTGGTTGAAAAGACAGACTGGTTGAAGACAGACTGGTAAAAAAGACAGACTGGTTGAAAAGACAGACTGGTTGAAAAGACAGACTGGTTAAAAAGACAGACTGGTTGAAGACAGACTGGTTGAAGACAGACTGGTTGAAAAGACAGACTGGTTGAAGACAGACTGGTTGAAAAGACAGACTGGTTGAAGACAGACTGGTTGAAGACAGACTGGTTGAAAAGACAGACTGGTTGAAAAGACAGACTGGTTGAAGACAGACTTGTTGAAAAGACAGACTGGTTGAAAAGACAGACTGGTTGAAAAAACAGATTGGTTGAAAAGACAGACTGGTTGAAAAGACAGACTGGTTGAAAAGACAGACTGGTTGAAGACAGACTGGTTGAAAAGTCAGACTGATTGAAGACAGACTGGTTGAAGACAGACTGGTTGAAAAGACAGACTGGTTGAAAAGTCAGACTGATTGAAGACAGACTGGTTGAAGACAGACTGCTTGAAGACAGACTGCTTGAAGACAGACTGGTTGAAAAGACAGACTGGTTGAAAAGACAGACTGGTTGAAAAGACAGACTGGTTGAAGACAGACTGGTTGAAAAGACAGACTGGTTGAAGACAGACTGGTTGAAAAGACAGACTGGTTGAAGACAGACTGGTGGAAGACAGACTGGTTGAAAAGACAGCCTGGTTGAAGACAGACTGGTTGAAAAGACAGACTGGTTGATAAGACAGACTGGTAGAAGACAGACTGGTTGAAAAGACAGACTGGTTGAAGACAGACTGGTTGAAGACAGACTGGTTGAAAAGACAGACTGGTTGAAGACAGACTGGTTGAAGACAGACTGGTTGAAAAGACAGACTGGTTGAAGACAGACTTGTTGAAAAGACAGACTGGTTGAAGACAGACTGGTTGAAGACAGACTGGTTGAAAAGACAGACTGGTTGAAGACAGACTGGTTGAAAAGACAGACTGGTTGATAAGACAGACTGGTTGAAGACAGACTGGTAAAAAAGACAGACTGGTTGAAAAGACAGACTGGTTGAAAAGACAGACTGGTTGAAAAGACAGACTGGTTGAAGACAGACTGGTTGAAGACAGACTGGTTGAAAAGACAGACTGGTTGAAGACAGACTGGTTGAAAAGACAGACTGGTTGAAGACAGACTGGTTGAAGACAGACTGGTTGAAAAGACAGACTGGTTGAAAAGACAGACTGGTTGAAGACAGACTGGTTGAAAAGACAGACTGGTTGAAAAGACAGACTGGTTGAAAAAACAGATTGGTTGAAAAGACAGACTGGTTGAAAAGACAGACTGGTTGAAAAGACAGACTGGTTGAAAAGACAGACTGGTTGAAGACAGACTGGTTGAAGACAGACTGGTTGAAAAGACAGGCTGGTTGAAGACAGACTGGTTGAAAAGACAGACTGGTTGAAGACAGACTGGTTGAAGACAGACTGGTTGAAGACAGACTGGTTGAAAAGACAGACTGGTTGAAAAGACAGACTGGTTGAAAAGACAGACTGGTTGAAGACAGACTGGTTGAAAAGACAGACTGGTTGATAAGACAGACTGGTAGAAGACAGACTGGTTGAAAAGACAGACTGGTTGAAGACAGACTGGTTGAAGACAGACTGGTTGAAAAGACAGACTGGTTGAAGACAGACTGGTTGAAGACAGACTGGTTGAAAAGACAGACTGGTTGAAGACAGACTTGTTGAAAAGACAGACTGGTTGAAGACAGACTGGTTGAAGACAGACTGGTTGAAAAGACAGACAGGTTGAAGACAGACTGGTTGAAAAGACAGACTGGTTGATAAGACAGACTGGTAGAAGACAGACTGGTTGAAAAGACAGACTGGTTGAAGACAGACTGGTTGAAGACAGACTGGTTGAAAAGACAGACTGGTAGAAGACAGACTGGTTGAAAAGACAGACTGGTTGAAAAGACAGACTGGTTGAAGACAGACTGATTGAAAATACAGACTGGTTGAAAAGACAGACTGGTTGAAAAGACAGACTGGTTGAAGACAGACTGGTTGAATACAGACTTGTTGAAAAGACAGACTGGTTGAAGACAGACTGGTTGAAAAGACAGACTGGTTGAAAAGACAGACTGGTTGAAAAGACAGACTGGTTGAAGACAGACTGCTTGAAGACAGACTGGTTGAAAAGACAGACTGGTTGAAAAGACAGACTGGTTGAAAAGACAGACTGATTGAAGACAGACTGGTTGAAGACAGACTGGTTGAAGACAGACTGGTTGAAAAGACAGACTGGTTGAAAAGACAGACTGGTTAAAGACAGACTGGTTGAAAAGACAGACTGGTTGAAGACAGACTGGTAAAAAAGACAGACTGGTTGAAAAGACAGACTGGTTGAAAAGACAGACTGGTTGAAGACAGACTGGTTGAAGACAGACTGGTTGAAGACAGACTGGTTGAAAAGACAGACTGGTTGAAAAGACAGACTGGTTAAAGACAGACTGGTTGAAAAGACAGACTGGTTGAAGACAGACTGGTAAAAAAGACAGACTGGTTGAAAAGACAGACTGGTTGAAAAGACAGACTGGTTGAAGACAGACTGGTTGAAGACAGACTGGTTGAAAAGACAGACTGGTTGAAGACAGACTGGTTGAAAAGACAGACTGGTTGAAGACAGACTGGTTGAAGACAGACTGGTTGAAAATACAGACTGGTTGAAAAGACAGACTGGTTGAAGACAGACTTGTTGAAAAGACAGACTGGTTGAAAAGACAGACTGGTTGAAAAAACAGACTGGTTGATAAGACAGACTGGTTGAAGACAGACTGGTTGAAAAGACAGACTGGTTGAAGACAGACTGGTTGAAGACAGACTGGTTGAAAAGACAGACTGGTTGAAAAGACAGACTGGTTGAAGACAGACTGGTTGAAAAGACAGACTGGTTGAAAAGACAGACTGGTTGAAAAAACAGATTGGTTGAAAAGACAGACTGGTTGAAAAGACAGACTGGTTGAAAAGACAGACTGGTTGAAAAGACAGACTGGTTGAAGACAGACTGGTTGAAGACAGACTGGTTGAAAAGACAGGCTGGTTGAAGACAGACTGGTTGAAAAGACAGACTGGTTGAAGACAGACTGGTTGAAGACAGACTGGTTGAAGACAGACTGGTTGAAAAGACAGACTGGTTGAAAAGACAGACTGGTTGAAAAGACAGACTGGTTGAAGACAGACTGGTTGAAAAGACAGACTGGTTGATAAGACAGACTGGTAGAAGACAGACTGGTTGAAAAGACAGACTGGTTGAAGACAGACTGGTTGAAGACAGACTGGTTGAAAAGACAGACTGGTTGAAGACATACTGGTTGAAGACAGACTGGTTGAAAAGACAGACTGGTTGAAGACAGACTTGTTGAAAAGACAGACTGGTTGAAGACAGACTGGTTGAAGACAGACTGGTTGAAAAGACAGACAGGTTGAAGACAGACTGGTTGAAAAGACAGACTGGTTGATAAGACAGACTGGTAGAAGACAGACTGGTTGAAAAGACAGACTGGTTGAAGACAGACTGGTTGAAGACAGACTGGTTGAAAAGACAGACTGGTAGAAGACAGACTGGTTGAAAAGACAGACTGGTTGAAAAGACAGACTGGTTGAAGACAGACTGATTGAAAATACAGACTGGTTGAAAAGACAGACTGGTTGAAAAGACAGACTGGTTGAAGACAGACTGGTTGAATACAGACTTGTTGAAAAGACAGACTGGTTGAAGACAGACTGGTTGAAAAGACAGACTGGTTGAAAAGACAGACTGGTTGAAAAGACAGACTGGTTGAAGACAGACTGCTTGAAGACAGACTGGTTGAAAAGACAGACTGGTTGAAAAGACAGATTGGTTGAAAAGACAGACTGATTGAAGACAGACTGGTTGAAGACAGACTGGTTGAAGACAGACTGGTTGAAAAGACAGACTGGTTGAAAAGACAGACTGGTTAAAGACAGACTGGTTGAAAAGACAGACTGGTTGAAGACAGACTGGTAAAAAAGACAGACTGGTTGAAAAGACAGACTGGTTGAAAAGACAGACTGGTTGAAGACAGACTGGTTGAAGACAGACTGGTTGAAGACAGACTGGTTGAAAAGACAGACTGGTTGAAAAGACAGACTGGTTAAAGACAGACTGGTTGAAAAGACAGACTGGTTGAAGACAGACTGGTAAAAAAGACAGACTGGTTGAAAAGACAGACTGGTTGAAAAGACAGACTGGTTAAAAAGACAGACTGGTTGAAGATAGACTGGTTGAAGACAGACTGGTTGAAAAGACAGACTGGTTGAAGACAGACTGGTTGAAAAGACAGACTGGTTGAAGACAGACTGGTTGAAGACAGACTGGTTGAAAAGACAGACTGGTTGAAAAGACAGACTGGTTGAAGACAGACTTGTTGAAAAGACAGACTGGTTGAAAAGACAGACTGGTTGAAAAGACAGACTGGTTGAAAAGACAGACTGGTTAAAGACAGACTGGTTGAAAAGACAGACTGGTTGAAGACAGACTGGTAAAAAAGACAGACTGGTTGAAAAGACAGACTGGTTGAAAAGACAGACTGGTTGAAGACAGACTGGTTGAAGACAGACTGGTTGAAAAGACAGACTGGTTGAAGACAGACTGGTTGAAAAGACAGACTGGTTGAAGACAGACTGGTTGAAGACAGACTGGTTGAAAATACAGACTGGTTGAAAAGACAGACTGGTTGAAGACAGACTTGTTGAAAAGACAGACTGGTTGAAAAGACAGACTGGTTGAAAAAACAGACTGGTTGATAAGACAGACTGGTTGAAGACAGACTGGTTGAAAAGACAGACTGGTTGAAGACAGACTGGTTGAAGACAGACTGGTTGAAAAGACAGACTGGTTGAAAAGACAGACTGGTTGAAGACAGACTGGTTGAAAAGACAGACTGGTTGAAAAGACAGACTGGTTGAAAAAACAGATTGGTTGAAAAGACAGACTGGTTGAAAAGACAGACTGGTTGAAAAGACAGACTGGTTGAAAAGACAGACTGGTTGAAGACAGACTGGTTGAAGACAGACTGGTTGAAAAGACAGGCTGGTTGAAGACAGACTGGTTGAAAAGACAGACTGGTTGAAGACAGACTGGTTGAAGACAGACTGGTTGAAGACAGACTGGTTGAAAAGACAGACTGGTTGAAAAGACAGACTGGTTGAAAAGACAGACTGGTTGAAGACAGACTGGTTGAAAAGACAGACTGGTTGATAAGACAGACTGGTAGAAGACAGACTGGTTGAAAAGACAGACTGGTTGAAGACAGACTGGTTGAAGACAGACTGGTTGAAAAGACAGACTGGTTGAAGACATACTGGTTGAAGACAGACTGGTTGAAAAGACAGACTGGTTGAAGACAGACTTGTTGAAAAGACAGACTGGTTGAAGACAGACTGGTTGAAGACAGACTGGTTGAAAAGACAGACAGGTTGAAGACAGACTGGTTGAAAAGACAGACTGGTTGATAAGACAGACTGGTAGAAGACAGACTGGTTGAAAAGACAGACTGGTTGAAGACAGACTGGTTGAAGACAGACTGGTTGAAAAGACAGACTGGTAGAAGACAGACTGGTTGAAAAGACAGACTGGTTGAAAAGACAGACTGGTTGAAGACAGACTGATTGAAAATACAGACTGGTTGAAAAGACAGACTGGTTGAAAAGACAGACTGGTTGAAGACAGACTGGTTGAATACAGACTTGTTGAAAAGACAGACTGGTTGAAGACAGACTGGTTGAAAAGACAGACTGGTTGAAAAGACAGACTGGTTGAAAAGACAGACTGGTTGAAGACAGACTGCTTGAAGACAGACTGGTTGAAAAGACAGACTGGTTGAAAAGACAGATTGGTTGAAAAGACAGACTGATTGAAGACAGACTGGTTGAAGACAGACTGGTTGAAGACAGACTGGTTGAAAAGACAGACTGGTTGAAAAGACAGACTGGTTAAAGACAGACTGGTTGAAAAGACAGACTGGTTGAAGACAGACTGGTAAAAAAGACAGACTGGTTGAAAAGACAGACTGGTTGAAAAGACAGACTGGTTGAAGACAGACTGGTTGAAGACAGACTGGTTGAAGACAGACTGGTTGAAAAGACAGACTGGTTGAAAAGACAGACTGGTTAAAGACAGACTGGTTGAAAAGACAGACTGGTTGAAGACAGACTGGTAAAAAAGACAGACTGGTTGAAAAGACAGACTGGTTGAAAAGACAGACTGGTTAAAAAGACAGACTGGTTGAAGATAGACTGGTTGAAGACAGACTGGTTGAAGACAGACTGGTTGAAAAGACAGACTGGTTGAAGACAGACTGGTTGAAGACAGACTGGTTGAAAAGACAGACTGGTTGAAAAGACAGACTGGTTGAAGACAGACTTGTTGAAAAGACAGACTGGTTGAAAAGACAGACTGGTTGAAAAAACAGATTGGTTGAAAAGACAGACTGGTTGAAAAGACAGACTGGTTGAAAAGACAGACTGGTTGAAGACAGACTGGTTGAAAAGTCAGACTGATTGAAGACAGACTGGTTGAAGACAGACTGGTTGAAAAGACAGACTGGTTGAAAAGTCAGACTGATTGAAGACAGACTGGTTGAAGACAGACTGCTTGAAGACAGACTGCTTGAAGACAGACTGGTTGAAAAGACAGACTGGTTGAAAAGACAGACTGGTTGAAAAGACAGACTGGTTGAAGACAGACTGGTTGAAAAGACAGACTGGTTGAAGACAGACTGGTTGAAAAGACAGACTGGTTGAAGACAGACTGGTGGAAGACAGACTGGTTGAAAAGACAGCCTGGTTGAAGACAGACTGGTTGAAAAGACAGACTGGTTGATAAGACAGACTGGTAGAAGACAGACTGGTTGAAAAGACAGACTGGTTGAAGACAGACTGGTTGAAGACAGACTGGTTGAAAAGACAGACTGGTTGAAGACAGACTGGTTGAAGACAGACTGGTTGAAAAGACAGACTGGTTGAAGACAGACTTGTTGAAAAGACAGACTGGTTGAAGACAGACTGGTTGAAGACAGACTGGTTGAAAAGACAGACTGGTTGAAGACAGACTGGTTGAAAAGACAGACTGGTTGATAAGACAGACTGGTTGAAGACAGACTGGTAAAAAAGACAGACTGGTTGAAAAGACAGACTGGTTGAAAAGACAGACTGGTTGAAAAGACAGACTGGTTGAAGACAGACTGGTTGAAGACAGACTGGTTGAAAAGACAGACTGGTTGAAGACAGACTGGTTGAAAAGACAGACTGGTTGAAGACAGACTGGTTGAAGACAGACTGGTTGAAAAGACAGACTGGTTGAAAAGACAGACTGGTTGAAGACAGACTGGTTGAAAAGACAGACTGGTTGAAAAGACAGACTGGTTGAAAAAACAGATTGGTTGAAAAGACAGACTGGTTGAAAAGACAGACTGGTTGAAAAGACAGACTGGTTGAAAAGACAGACTGGTTGAAGACAGACTGGTTGAAGACAGACTGGTTGAAAAGACAGGCTGGTTGAAGACAGACTGGTTGAAAAGACAGACTGGTTGAAGACAGACTGGTTGAAGACAGACTGGTTGAAGACAGACTGGTTGAAAAGACAGACTGGTTGAAAAGACAGACTGGTTGAAAAGACAGACTGGTTGAAGACAGACTGGTTGAAAAGACAGACTGGTTGATAAGACAGACTGGTAGAAGACAGACTGGTTGAAAAGACAGACTGGTTGAAGACAGACTGGTTGAAGACAGACTGGTTGAAAAGACAGACTGGTTGAAGACAGACTGGTTGAAGACAGACTGGTTGAAAAGACAGACTGGTTGAAGACAGACTTGTTGAAAAGACAGACTGGTTGAAGACAGACTGGTTGAAGACAGACTGGTTGAAAAGACAGACAGGTTGAAGACAGACTGGTTGAAAAGACAGACTGGTTGATAAGACAGACTGGTAGAAGACAGACTGGTTGAAAAGACAGACTGGTTGAAGACAGACTGGTTGAAGACAGACTGGTTGAAAAGACAGACTGGTAGAAGACAGACTGGTTGAAAAGACAGACTGGTTGAAAAGACAGACTGGTTGAAGACAGACTGATTGAAAATACAGACTGGTTGAAAAGACAGACTGGTTGAAAAGACAGACTGGTTGAAGACAGACTGGTTGAATACAGACTTGTTGAAAAGACAGACTGGTTGAAGACAGACTGGTTGAAAAGACAGACTGGTTGAAAAGACAGACTGGTTGAAAAGACAGACTGGTTGAAGACAGACTGCTTGAAGACAGACTGGTTGAAAAGACAGACTGGTTGAAAAGACAGACTGGTTGAAAAGACAGACTGATTGAAGACAGACTGGTTGAAGACAGACTGGTTGAAGACAGACTGGTTGAAAAGACAGACTGGTTGAAAAGACAGACTGGTTAAAGACAGACTGGTTGAAAAGACAGACTGGTTGAAGACAGACTGGTAAAAAAGACAGACTGGTTGAAAAGACAGACTGGTTGAAAAGACAGACTGGTTGAAGACAGACTGGTTGAAGACAGACTGGTTGAAGACAGACTGGTTGAAAAGACAGACTGGTTGAAAAGACAGACTGGTTAAAGACAGACTGGTTGAAAAGACAGACTGGTTGAAGACAGACTGGTAAAAAAGACAGACTGGTTGAAAAGACAGACTGGTTGAAAAGACAGACTGGTTGAAGACAGACTGGTTGAAGACAGACTGGTTGAAAAGACAGACTGGTTGAAGACAGACTGGTTGAAAAGACAGACTGGTTGAAGACAGACTGGTTGAAGACAGACTGGTTGAAAATACAGACTGGTTGAAAAGACAGACTGGTTGAAGACAGACTTGTTGAAAAGACAGACTGGTTGAAAAGACAGACTGGTTGAAAAAACAGACTGGTTGATAAGACAGACTGGTTGAAGACAGACTGGTTGAAAAGACAGACTGGTTGAAGACAGACTGGTTGAAGACAGACTGGTTGAAAAGACAGACTGGTTGAAAAGACAGACTGGTTGAAGACAGACTGGTTGAAAAGACAGACTGGTTGAAAAGACAGACTGGTTGAAAAAACAGATTGGTTGAAAAGACAGACTGGTTGAAAAGACAGACTGGTTGAAAAGACAGACTGGTTGAAAAGACAGACTGGTTGAAGACAGACTGGTTGAAGACAGACTGGTTGAAAAGACAGGCTGGTTGAAGACAGACTGGTTGAAAAGACAGACTGGTTGAAGACAGACTGGTTGAAGACAGACTGGTTGAAGACAGACTGGTTGAAAAGACAGACTGGTTGAAAAGACAGACTGGTTGAAAAGACAGACTGGTTGAAGACAGACTGGTTGAAAAGACAGACTGGTTGATAAGACAGACTGGTAGAAGACAGACTGGTTGAAAAGACAGACTGGTTGAAGACAGACTGGTTGAAGACAGACTGGTTGAAAAGACAGACTGGTTGAAGACATACTGGTTGAAGACAGACTGGTTGAAAAGACAGACTGGTTGAAGACAGACTTGTTGAAAAGACAGACTGGTTGAAGACAGACTGGTTGAAGACAGACTGGTTGAAAAGACAGACAGGTTGAAGACAGACTGGTTGAAAAGACAGACTGGTTGATAAGACAGACTGGTAGAAGACAGACTGGTTGAAAAGACAGACTGGTTGAAGACAGACTGGTTGAAGACAGACTGGTTGAAAAGACAGACTGGTAGAAGACAGACTGGTTGAAAAGACAGACTGGTTGAAAAGACAGACTGGTTGAAGACAGACTGATTGAAAATACAGACTGGTTGAAAAGACAGACTGGTTGAAAAGACAGACTGGTTGAAGACAGACTGGTTGAATACAGACTTGTTGAAAAGACAGACTGGTTGAAGACAGACTGGTTGAAAAGACAGACTGGTTGAAAAGACAGACTGGTTGAAAAGACAGACTGGTTGAAGACAGACTGCTTGAAGACAGACTGGTTGAAAAGACAGACTGGTTGAAAAGACAGATTGGTTGAAAAGACAGACTGATTGAAGACAGACTGGTTGAAGACAGACTGGTTGAAGACAGACTGGTTGAAAAGACAGACTGGTTGAAAAGACAGACTGGTTAAAGACAGACTGGTTGAAAAGACAGACTGGTTGAAGACAGACTGGTAAAAAAGACAGACTGGTTGAAAAGACAGACTGGTTGAAAAGACAGACTGGTTGAAGACAGACTGGTTGAAGACAGACTGGTTGAAGACAGACTGGTTGAAAAGACAGACTGGTTGAAAAGACAGACTGGTTAAAGACAGACTGGTTGAAAAGACAGACTGGTTGAAGACAGACTGGTAAAAAAGACAGACTGGTTGAAAAGACAGACTGGTTGAAAAGACAGACTGGTTAAAAAGACAGACTGGTTGAAGATAGACTGGTTGAAGACAGACTGGTTGAAAAGACAGACTGGTTGAAGACAGACTGGTTGAAAAGACAGACTGGTTGAAGACAGACTGGTTGAAGACAGACTGGTTGAAAAGACAGACTGGTTGAAAAGACAGACTGGTTGAAGACAGACTTGTTGAAAAGACAGACTGGTTGAAAAGACAGACTGGTTGAAAAGACAGACTGGTTGAAAAGACAGACTGGTTAAAGACAGACTGGTTGAAAAGACAGACTGGTTGAAGACAGACTGGTAAAAAAGACAGACTGGTTGAAAAGACAGACTGGTTGAAAAGACAGACTGGTTGAAGACAGACTGGTTGAAGACAGACTGGTTGAAAAGACAGACTGGTTGAAGACAGACTGGTTGAAAAGACAGACTGGTTGAAGACAGACTGGTTGAAGACAGACTGGTTGAAAATACAGACTGGTTGAAAAGACAGACTGGTTGAAGACAGACTTGTTGAAAAGACAGACTGGTTGAAAAGACAGACTGGTTGAAAAAACAGACTGGTTGATAAGACAGACTGGTTGAAGACAGACTGGTTGAAAAGACAGACTGGTTGAAGACAGACTGGTTGAAGACAGACTGGTTGAAAAGACAGACTGGTTGAAAAGACAGACTGGTTGAAGACAGACTGGTTGAAAAGACAGACTGGTTGAAAAGACAGACTGGTTGAAAAAACAGATTGGTTGAAAAGACAGACTGGTTGAAAAGACAGACTGGTTGAAAAGACAGACTGGTTGAAAAGACAGACTGGTTGAAGACAGACTGGTTGAAGACAGACTGGTTGAAAAGACAGGCTGGTTGAAGACAGACTGGTTGAAAAGACAGACTGGTTGAAGACAGACTGGTTGAAGACAGACTGGTTGAAGACAGACTGGTTGAAAAGACAGACTGGTTGAAAAGACAGACTGGTTGAAAAGACAGACTGGTTGAAGACAGACTGGTTGAAAAGACAGACTGGTTGATAAGACAGACTGGTAGAAGACAGACTGGTTGAAAAGACAGACTGGTTGAAGACAGACTGGTTGAAGACAGACTGGTTGAAAAGACAGACTGGTTGAAGACATACTGGTTGAAGACAGACTGGTTGAAAAGACAGACTGGTTGAAGACAGACTTGTTGAAAAGACAGACTGGTTGAAGACAGACTGGTTGAAGACAGACTGGTTGAAAAGACAGACAGGTTGAAGACAGACTGGTTGAAAAGACAGACTGGTTGATAAGACAGACTGGTAGAAGACAGACTGGTTGAAAAGACAGACTGGTTGAAGACAGACTGGTTGAAGACAGACTGGTTGAAAAGACAGACTGGTAGAAGACAGACTGGTTGAAAAGACAGACTGGTTGAAAAGACAGACTGGTTGAAGACAGACTGATTGAAAATACAGACTGGTTGAAAAGACAGACTGGTTGAAAAGACAGACTGGTTGAAGACAGACTGGTTGAATACAGACTTGTTGAAAAGACAGACTGGTTGAAGACAGACTGGTTGAAAAGACAGACTGGTTGAAAAGACAGACTGGTTGAAAAGACAGACTGGTTGAAGACAGACTGCTTGAAGACAGACTGGTTGAAAAGACAGACTGGTTGAAAAGACAGATTGGTTGAAAAGACAGACTGATTGAAGACAGACTGGTTGAAGACAGACTGGTTGAAGACAGACTGGTTGAAAAGACAGACTGGTTGAAAAGACAGACTGGTTAAAGACAGACTGGTTGAAAAGACAGACTGGTTGAAGACAGACTGGTAAAAAAGACAGACTGGTTGAAAAGACAGACTGGTTGAAAAGACAGACTGGTTGAAGACAGACTGGTTGAAGACAGACTGGTTGAAGACAGACTGGTTGAAAAGACAGACTGGTTGAAAAGACAGACTGGTTAAAGACAGACTGGTTGAAAAGACAGACTGGTTGAAGACAGACTGGTAAAAAAGACAGACTGGTTGAAAAGACAGACTGGTTGAAAAGACAGACTGGTTAAAAAGACAGACTGGTTGAAGATAGACTGGTTGAAGACAGACTGGTTGAAAAGACAGACTGGTTGAAGACAGACTGGTTGAAAAGACAGACTGGTTGAAGACAGACTGGTTGAAGACAGACTGGTTGAAAAGACAGACTGGTTGAAAAGACAGACTGGTTGAAGACAGACTTGTTGAAAAGACAGACTGGTTGAAAAGACAGACTGGTTGAAAAAACAGATTGGTTGAAAAGACAGACTGGTTGAAAAGACAGACTGGTTGAAAAGACAGACTGGTTGAAGACAGACTGGTTGAAAAGTCAGACTGATTGAAGACAGACTGGTTGAAGACAGACTGGTTGAAAAGACAGACTGGTTGATAAGACAGACTGGTAGAAGACAGACTGGTTGAAAAGACAGACTGGTTGAAGACAGACTGGTTGAAGACAGACTGGTTGAAAAGACAGACTGGTTGAAGACAGACTGGTTGAAGACAGACTGGTTGAAAAGACAGACTGGTTGAAGACAGACTTGTTGAAAAGACAGACTGGTTGAAGACAGACTGGTTGAAGACAGACTGGTTGAAAAGACAGACTGGTTGAAGACAGACTGGTTGAAAAGACAGACTGGTTGATAAGACAGACTGGTTGAAGACAGACTGGTAAAAAAGACAGACTGGTTGAAAAGACAGACTGGTTGAAAAGACAGACTGGTTGAAAAGACAGACTGGTTGAAGACAGACTGGTTGAAGACAGACTGGTTGAAAAGACAGACTGGTTGAAGACAGACTGGTTGAAAAGACAGACTGGTTGAAGACAGACTGGTTGAAGACAGACTGGTTGAAAAGACAGACTGGTTGAAAAGACAGACTGGTTGAAGACAGACTGGTTGAAAAGACAGACTGGTTGAAAAGACAGACTGGTTGAAAAAACAGATTGGTTGAAAAGACAGACTGGTTGAAAAGACAGACTGGTTGAAAAGACAGACTGGTTGAAAAGACAGACTGGTTGAAGACAGACTGGTTGAAGACAGACTGGTTGAAAAGACAGGCTGGTTGAAGACAGACTGGTTGAAAAGACAGACTGGTTGAAGACAGACTGGTTGAAGACAGACTGGTTGAAGACAGACAGACTGGTTGAAAAGACAGACTGGTTGAAAAGACAGACTGGTTGAAAAGACAGACTGGTTGAAGACAGACTGGTTGAAAAGACAGACTGGTTGATAAGACAGACTGGTAGAAGACAGACTGGTTGAAAAGACAGACTGGTTGAAGACAGACTGGTTGAAGACAGACTGGTTGAAAAGACAGACTGGTTGAAGACAGACTGGTTGAAGACAGACTGGTTGAAAAGACAGACTGGTTGAAGACAGACTTGTTGAAAAGACAGACTGGTTGAAGACAGACTGGTTGAAGACAGACTGGTTGAAAAGACAGACAGGTTGAAGACAGACTGGTTGAAAAGACAGACTGGTTGATAAGACAGACTGGTAGAAGACAGACTGGTTGAAAAGACAGACTGGTTGATAAGACAGACTGGTAGAAGACAGACTGGTTGAAAAGACAGACTGGTTGAAGACAGACTGGTTGAAGACAGACTGGTTGAAAAGACAGACTGGTAGAAGACAGACTGGTTGAAAAGACAGACTGGTTGAAAAGACAGACTGGTTGAAGACAGACTGATTGAAAATACAGACTGGTTGAAAAGACAGACTGGTTGAAAAGACAGACTGGTTGAAGACAGACTGGTTGAATACAGACTTGTTGAAAAGACAGACTGGTTGAAGACAGACTGGTTGAAAAGACAGACTGGTTGAAAAGACAGACTGGTTGAAAAGACAGACTGGTTGAAGACAGACTGCTTGAAGACAGACTGGTTGAAAAGACAGACTGGTTGAAAAGACAGATTGGTTGAAAAGACAGACTGATTGAAGACAGACTGGTTGAAGACAGACTGGTTGAAGACAGACTGGTTGAAAAGACAGACTGGTTGAAAAGACAGACTGGTTAAAGACAGACTGGTTGAAAAGACAGACTGGTTGAAGACAGACTGGTAAAAAAGACAGACTGGTTGAAAAGACAGACTGGTTGAAAAGACAGACTGGTTGAAGACAGACTGGTTGAAGACAGACTGGTTGAAGACAGACTGGTTGAAAAGACAGACTGGTTGAAAAGACAGACTGGTTAAAGACAGACTGGTTGAAAAGACAGACTGGTTGAAGACAGACTGGTAAAAAAGACAGACTGGTTGAAAAGACAGACTGGTTGAAAAGACAGACTGGTTAAAAAGACAGACTGGTTGAAGATAGACTGGTTGAAGACAGACTGGTTGAAAAGACAGACTGGTTGAAGACAGACTGGTTGAAAAGACAGACTGGTTGAAGACAGACTGGTTGAAGACAGACTGGTTGAAAAGACAGACTGGTTGAAAAGACAGACTGGTTGAAGACAGACTTGTTGAAAAGACAGACTGGTTGAAAAGACAGACTGGTTGAAAAAACAGATTGGTTGAAAAGACAGACTGGTTGAAAAGACAGACTGGTTGAAAAGACAGACTGGTTGAAGACAGACTGGTTGAAAAGTCAGACTGATTGAAGACAGACTGGTTGAAGACAGACTGGTTGAAAAGACAGACTGGTTGAAAAGTCAGACTGATTGAAGACAGACTGGTTGAAGACAGACTGCTTGAAGACAGACTGCTTGAATACAGACTGGTTGAAAAGACAGACTGGTTGAAAAGACAGACTGGTTGAAAAGACAGACTGGTTGAAGACAGACTGGTTGAAAAGACAGACTGGTTGAAGACAGACTGGTTGAAAAGACAGACTGGTTGAAGACAGACTGGTGGAAGACAGACTGGTTGAAAAGACAGCCTGGTTGAAGACAGACTGGTTGAAAAGACAGACTGGTTGATAAGACAGACTGGTAGAAGACAGACTGGTTGAAAAGACAGACTGGTTGAAGACAGACTGGTTGAAGACAGACTGGTTGAAAAGACAGACTGGTTGAAGACAGACTGGTTGAAGACAGACTGGTTGAAAAGACAGACTGGTTGAAGACAGACTTGTTGAAAAGACAGACTGGTTGAAGACAGACTGGTTGAAGACAGACTGGTTGAAAAGACAGACTGGTTGAAGACAGACTGGTTGAAAAGACAGACTGGTTGATAAGACAGACTGGTTGAAGACAGACTGGTAAAAAAGACAGACTGGTTGAAAAGACAGACTGGTTGAAAAGACAGACTGGTTGAAAAGACAGACTGGTTGAAGACAGACTGGTTGAAGACAGACTGGTTGAAAAGACAGACTGGTTGAAGACAGACTGGTTGAAAAGACAGACTGGTTGAAGACAGACTGGTTGAAGACAGACTGGTTGAAAAGACAGACTGGTTGAAAAGACAGACTGGTTGAAGACAGACTGGTTGAAAAGACAGACTGGTTGAAAAGACAGACTGGTTGAAAAAACAGATTGGTTGAAAAGACAGACTGGTTGAAAAGACAGACTGGTTGAAAAGACAGACTGGTTGAAAAGACAGACTGGTTGAAGACAGACTGGTTGAAGACAGACTGGTTGAAAAGACAGGCTGGTTGAAGACAGACTGGTTGAAAAGACAGACTGGTTGAAGACAGACTGGTTGAAGACAGACTGGTTGAAGACAGACTGGTTGAAAAGACAGACTGGTTGAAAAGACAGACTGGTTGAAAAGACAGACTGGTTGAAGACAGACTGGTTGAAAAGACAGACTGGTTGATAAGACAGACTGGTAGAAGACAGACTGGTTGAAAAGACAGACTGGTTGAAGACAGACTGGTTGAAGACAGACTGGTTGAAAAGACAGACTGGTTGAAGACAGACTGGTTGAAGACAGACTGGTTGAAAAGACAGACTGGTTGAAGACAGACTTGTTGAAAAGACAGACTGGTTGAAGACAGACTGGTTGAAGACAGACTGGTTGAAAAGACAGACAGGTTGAAGACAGACTGGTTGAAAAGACAGACTGGTTGATAAGACAGACTGGTAGAAGACAGACTGGTTGAAAAGACAGACTGGTTGAAGACAGACTGGTTGAAGACAGACTGGTTGAAAAGACAGACTGGTAGAAGACAGACTGGTTGAAAAGACAGACTGGTTGAAAAGACAGACTGGTTGAAGACAGACTGATTGAAAATACAGACTGGTTGAAAAGACAGACTGGTTGAAAAGACAGACTGGTTGAAGACAGACTGGTAAAAAAGACAGACTGGTTGAAAAGACAGACTGGTTGAAAAGACAGACTGGTTGAAAAGACAGACTGGTTGAAGACAGACTGGTTGAAGACAGACTGGTTGAAAAGACAGACTGGTTGAAGACAGACTGGTTGAAAAGACAGACTGGTTGAAGACAGACTGGTTGAAGACAGACTGGTTGAAAAGACAGACTGGTTGAAAAGACAGACTGGTTGAAGACAGACTGGTTGAAAAGACAGACTGGTTGAAAAGACAGACTGGTTGAAAAAACAGATTGGTTGAAAAGACAGACTGGTTGAAAAGACAGACTGGTTGAAAAGACAGACTGGTTGAAAAGACAGACTGGTTGAAGACAGACTGGTTGAAGACAGACTGGTTGAAAAGACAGGCTGGTTGAAGACAGACTGGTTGAAAAGACAGACTGGTTGAAGACAGACTGGTTGAAGACAGACTGGTTGAAGACAGACTGGTTGAAAAGACAGACTGGTTGAAAAGACAGACTGGTTGAAAAGACAGACTGGTTGAAGACAGACTGGTTGAAAAGACAGACTGGTTGATAAGACAGACTGGTAGAAGACAGACTGGTTGAAAAGACAGACTGGTTGAAGACAGACTGGTTGAAGACAGACTGGTTGAAAAGACAGACTGGTTGAAGACAGACTGGTTGAAGACAGACTGGTTGAAAAGACAGACTGGTTGAAGACAGACTTGTTGAAAAGACAGACTGGTTGAAGACAGACTGGTTGAAGACAGACTGGTTGAAAAGACAGACAGGTTGAAGACAGACTGGTTGAAAAGACAAACTGGTTGATAAGACAGACTGGTAGAAGACAGACTGGTTGAAAAGACAGACTGGTTGAAGACAGACTGGTTGAAGACAGACTGGTTGAAAAGACAGACTGGTAGAAGACAGACTGGTTGAAAAGACAGACTGGTTGAAAAGACAGACTGGTTGAAGACAGACTGATTGAAAATACAGACTGGTTGAAAAGACAGACTGGTTGAAAAGACAGACTGGTTGAAGACAGACTGGTTGAATACAGACTTGTTGAAAAGACAGACTGGTTGAAGACAGACTGGTTGAAAAGACAGACTGGTTGAAAAGACAGACTGGTTGAAAAGACAGACTGGTTGAAGACAGACTGCTTGAAGACAGACTGGTTGAAAAGACAGACTGGTTGAAAAGACAGACTGGTTGAAAAGACAGACTGATTGAAGACAGACTGGTTGAAGACAGACTGGTTGAAGACAGACTGGTTGAAAAGACAGACTGGTTGAAAAGACAGACTGGTTAAAGACAGACTGGTTGAAAAGACAGACTGGTTGAAGACAGACTGGTAAAAAAGACAGACTGGTTGAAAAGACAGACTGGTTGAAAAGACAGACTGGTTGAAGACAGACTGGTTGAAGACAGACTGGTTGAAAAGACAGGCTGGTTGAAGACAGACTGGTTGAAAAGACAGACTGGTTGAAGACAGACTGGTTGAAGACAGACTGGTTGAAGACAGACTGGTTGAAAAGACAGACTGGTTGAAAAGACAGACTGGTTGAAAAGACAGACTGGTTGAAGACAGACTGGTTGAAAAGACAGACTGGTTGATAAGACAGACTGGTAGAAGACAGACTGGTTGAAAAGACAGACTGGTTGAAGACAGACTGGTTGAAGACAGACTGGTTGAAAAGACAGACTGGTTGAAGACAGACTGGTTGAAGACAGACTGGTTGAAAAGACAGACTGGTTGAAGACAGACTTGTTGAAAAGACAGACTGGTTGAAGACAGACTGGTTGAAGACAGACTGGTTGAAAAGACAGACAGGTTGAAGACAGACTGGTTGAAAAGACAGACTGGTTGAAAAGACAGACTGGTTGAAGACAGACTGGTTGAAGACAGACTGGTTGAAAAGACAGACTGGTTGAAGACAGACTGGTTGAAAAGACAGACTGGTTGAAGACAGACTGGTTGAAAAGACAGACTGGTTGAAGACAGACTGGTTGAAAAGACAGACTGGTTGAAAGACAGACTGGTTGAAGACAGTCTGGTTGAAAAGACAGACTGGTTGAAAAGACAGACTGGTTGAAGACAGTCTGGTTGAAAAGACAGACTGGTTGAAGACAGACTGGTTGAAGACAGACTGGTTGAAGACAGACTGGTTGAAGACAGACTGGTTGAAAAGACAGACTGGTTGAAGACAGACTGGTTGAAGACAGACTGGTTGAAAAGACAGACTGGTTGAAGACAGACTGGTTGAAAAGACAGACTGGTTGAAGACAGACTGGTGGAAGACAGACTGGTTGAAAAGACAGCCTGGTTGAAGACAGACTGGTTGAAAAGACAGACTGGTTGATAAGACAGACTGGTAGAAGACAGACTGGTTGAAAAGACAGACTGGTTGAAGACAGACTGGTTGAAGACAGACTGGTTGAAAAGACAGACTGGTTGAAGACAGACTGGTTGAAGACAGACTGGTTGAAAAGACAGACTGGTTGAAGACAGACTTGTTGAAAAGACAGACTGGTTGAAGACAGACTGGTTGAAGACAGACTGGTTGAAAAGACAGACTGGTTGAAGACAGACTGGTTGAAAAGACAGACTGGTTGATAAGACAGACTGGTTGAAGACAGACTGGTAAAAAAGACAGACTGGTTGAAAAGACAGACTGGTTGAAAAGACAGACTGGTTGAAAAGACAGACTGGTTGAAGACAGACTGGTTGAAGACAGACTGGTTGAAAAGACAGACTGGTTGAAGACAGACTGGTTGAAAAGACAGACTGGTTGAAGACAGACTGGTTGAAGACAGACTGGTTGAAAAGACAGACTGGTTGAAAAGACAGACTGGTTGAAGACAGACTGGTTGAAAAGACAGACTGGTTGAAAAGACAGACTGGTTGAAAAAACAGATTGGTTGAAAAGACAGACTGGTTGAAAAGACAGACTGGTTGAAAAGACAGACTGGTTGAAAAGACAGACTGGTTGAAGACAGACTGGTTGAAGACAGACTGGTTGAAAAGACAGGCTGGTTGAAGACAGACTGGTTGAAAAGACAGACTGGTTGAAGACAGACTGGTTGAAGACAGACTGGTTGAAGACAGACTGGTTGAAAAGACAGACTGGTTGAAAAGACAGACTGGTTGAAAAGACAGACTGGTTGAAGACAGACTGGTTGAAAAGACAGACTGGTTGATAAGACAGACTGGTAGAAGACAGACTGGTTGAAAAGACAGACTGGTTGAAGACAGACTGGTTGAAGACAGACTGGTTGAAAAGACAGACTGGTTGAAGACAGACTGGTTGAAGACAGACTGGTTGAAAAGACAGACTGGTTGAAGACAGACTTGTTGAAAAGACAGACTGGTTGAAGACAGACTGGTTGAAGACAGACTGGTTGAAAAGACAGACAGGTTGAAGACAGACTGGTTGAAAAGACAGACTGGTTGATAAGACAGACTGGTAGAAGACAGACTGGTTGAAAAGACAGACTGGTTGAAGACAGACTGGTTGAAGACAGACTGGTTGAAAAGACAGACTGGTAGAAGACAGACTGGTTGAAAAGACAGACTGGTTGAAAAGACAGACTGGTTGAAGACAGACTGATTGAAAATACAGACTGGTTGAAAAGACAGACTGGTTGAAAAGACAGACTGGTTGAAGACAGACTGGTTGAATACAGACTTGTTGAAAAGACAGACTGGTTGAAGACAGACTGGTTGAAAAGACAGACTGGTTGAAAAGACAGACTGGTTGAAAAGACAGACTGGTTGAAGACAGACTGCTTGAAGACAGACTGGTTGAAAAGACAGACTGGTTGAAAAGACAGACTGGTTGAAAAGACAGACTGATTGAAGACAGACTGGTTGAAGACAGACTGGTTGAAGACAGACTGGTTGAAAAGACAGACTGGTTGAAAAGACAGACTGGTTAAAGACAGACTGGTTGAAAAGACAGACTGGTTGAAGACAGACTGGTAAAAAAGACAGACTGGTTGAAAAGACAGACTGGTTGAAAAGACAGACTGGTTGAAGACAGACTGGTTGAAGACAGACTGGTTGAAGACAGACTGGTTGAAAAGACAGACTGGTTGAAAAGACAGACTGGTTAAAGACAGACTGGTTGAAAAGACAGACTGGTTGAAGACAGACTGGTAAAAAAGACAGACTGGTTGAAAAGACAGACTGGTTGAAAAGACAGACTGGTTGAAGACAGACTGGTTGAAGACAGACTGGTTGAAAAGACAGACTGGTTGAAGACAGACTGGTTGAAAAGACAGACTGGTTGAAGACAGACTGGTTGAAGACAGACTGGTTGAAAAGACAGACTGGTTGAAAAGACAGACTGGTTGAAGACAGACTTGTTGAAAAGACAGACTGGTTGAAAAGACAGACTGGTTGAAAAAACAGACTGGTTGATAAGACAGACTGGTAGAAGACAGACTGGTTGAAAAGACAGACTGGTTGAAGACAGACTGGTTGAAGACAGACTGGTTGAAAAGACAGACTGGTTGAAGACAGACTGGTTGAAGACAGACTGGTTGAAAAGACAGACTGGTTGAAGACAGACTTGTTGAAAAGACAGACTGGTTGAAGACAGACTGGTTGAAGACAGACTGGTTGAAAAGACAGACTGGTTGAAGACAGACTGGTTGAAAAGACAGACTCGTTGATAAGACAGACTGGTTGAAGACAGACTGGTAAAAAAGACAGACTGGTTGAAAAGACAGACTGGTTGAAAAGACAGACTGGTTGAAAAGACAGACTGGTTGAAGACAGACTGGTTGAAGACAGACTGGTTGAAAAGACAGACTGGTTGAAGACAGACTGGTTGAAAAGACAGACTGGTTGAAGACAGACTGGTTGAAGACAGACTGGTTGAAAAGACAGACTGGTTGAAAAGACAGACTGGTTGAAGACAGACTGGTTGAAAAGACAGACTGGTTGAAAAGACAGACTGGTTGAAAAAACAGATTGGTTGAAAAGACAGACTGGTTGAAAAGACAGACTGGTTGAAAAGACAGACTGGTTGAAAAGACAGACTGGTTGAAGACAGACTGGTTGAAGACAGACTGGTTGAAAAGACAGGCTGGTTGAAGACAGACTGGTTGAAAAGACAGACTGGTTGAAGACAGACTGGTTGAAGACAGACTGGTTGAAGACAGACTGGTTGAAAAGACAGACTGGTTGAAAAGACAGACTGGTTGAAAAGACAGACTGGTTGAAGACAGACTGGTTGAAAAGACAGACTGGTTGATAAGACAGACTGGTAGAAGACAGACTGGTTGAAAAGACAGACTGGTTGAAGACAGACTGGTTGAAGACAGACTGGTTGAAAAGACAGACTGGTTGAAGACAGACTGGTTGAAGACAGACTGGTTGAAAAGACAGACTGGTTGAAGACAGACTTGTTGAAAAGACAGACTGGTTGAAGACAGACTGGTTGAAGACAGACTGGTTGAAAAGACAGACAGGTTGAAGACAGACTGGTTGAAAAGACAGACTGGTTGAAAAGACAGACTGGTTGAAGACAGACTGGTTGAAGACAGACTGGTTGAAAAGACAGACTGGTTGAAGACAGACTGGTTGAAAAGACAGACTGGTTGAAGACAGACTGGTTGAAAAGACAGACTGGTTGAAGACAGACTGGTTGAAAAGACAGACTGGTTGAAAGACAGACTGGTTGAAGACAGTCTGGTTGAAAAGACAGACTGGTTGAAAAGACAGACTGGTTGAAGACAGTCTGGTTGAAAAGACAGACTGGTTGAAGACAGACTGGTTGAAGACAGACTGGTTGAAGACAGACTGGTTGAAGACAGACTGGTTGAAAAGACAGACTGGTTGAAGACAGACTGGTTGAAGACAGACTGGTTGAAAAGACAGACTGGTTGAAGACAGACTGGTTGAAAAGACAGACTGGTTGAAGACAGACTGGTGGAAGACAGACTGGTTGAAAAGACAGACTGGTTGAAGACAGACTGGTTGAAAAGACAGACTGGTTGATAAGACAGACTGGTAGAAGACAGACTGGTTGAAAAGACAGACTGGTTGAAGACAGACTGGTTGAAGACAGACTGGTTGAAAAGACAGACTGGTTGAAGACAGACTGGTTGAAGACAGACTGGTTGAAAAGACAGACTGGTTGAAGACAGACTTGTTGAAAAGACAGACTGGTTGAAGACAGACTGGTTGAAGACAGACTGGTTGAAAAGACAGACTGGTTGAAGACAGACTGGTTGAAAAGACAGACTGGTTGATAAGACAGACTGGTTGAAGACAGACTGGTAAAAAAGACAGACTGGTTGAAAAGACAGACTGGTTGAAAAGACAGACTGGTTGAAAAGACAGACTGGTTGAAGACAGACTGGTTGAAGACAGACTGGTTGAAAAGACAGACTGGTTGAAGACAGACTGGTTGAAAAGACAGACTGGTTGAAGACAGACTGGTTGAAGACAGACTGGTTGAAAAGACAGACTGGTTGAAAAGACAGACT
>NW_028169234.1:0-15921 GCF_963971535.1 Notolepis coatsorum | reverse complement strand
GGTATCGGTTTCGGCCAAGAATTTCCATTCGGTGCATCCCTATCGATTACACACCGCTGGCGAGTATTTCATACCACTTCTTGTCAAAAAGAAAAGATTTGGAACTATCCCTTTACCCAAGAGAGCGAGAGAGAGGGAGAGGGAGAGGGAGAGGGAGAGGGAGAGGGAGAGGGAGAGGTGGCCGGCTGCCTGTCTCCCCTCCCCAGCCCCAGTATTATCACCTCAGGGCTGAGGAGGGGAGAGGAGGAGGAGGAGGAGGAGGAGGAGGAGGGAGGAGGAGGAGGGGGGGAGGGGGAGGGGGAGGAGGAGGAGGAGGAGGGAGGATCCGGTTTCTCCCCAGCAGGGGTCTGCGTGGCCTCCTCTTGGCGAGGAGCTTTCCTGTTTGCAGGGGCTCAGTGGCTGTCGGAGACGTCTATTTCAATCAGGACTCCCACCACCCGGCCTCCCCCTATAGTGAAGACGTTAGTCAGGACTCCCACCACCCCGGCCTCCCCTCTAGTGAAGACGTTAGCCTGAGGTTTGCCGTTGTGCTGACACAGCGTACGAGTCTCACCCGGCGCTGTGGTCTCCCAGCCAGTGTGCGTAACTTCCAGTGTCCCGGGCCAAGGGCATCGCCTTTCTCTCTGGATACACTTCTGTGGCTTTACGTGAGGGTCATTTGATGAGCATTTATGGTATGCAGTGAATATTATATTGCCAGAGAGAGAGAGAGAGAGAGAGAGAGGGGGGGGGAGATATACTCTATACTTTGGCCAAAGTTGAGAGCAAATCAAAATATGCATCTCTCACATGTCGTATCAAATTATCACAGAACACTTAACCTTGTATTTATTGGACTGCATTCATGTAAATAAGGTGTATTTAAAGGGAGAATTAAGTAACATCCGACCTTACCCATAATCAAATATTTACATTCCATGGCTGATGTGTAAGACTGGATTCAGCGCGATCCACCAGCCTCAGAATCTCCATTCTGCTCCTCTCTCTCTCTCTCTCCCTCTCTCTCTCTCTCTCTCTCTCTCTCTCTCTCTCTCTCTCTCTCTCTCTCTCTCGTCTCTCTCTCTCTCTCTCTCTCTCTTTCTCTCTCTCTCTCTCCTCTCTCTCTCTCTCTCTCTCTCTCTCTCTCTCTCTCTCGGCTATCTCCGTCTCTCTCTGTATCCCTCTCTCTCTCTCTCTCTCTCTCTCTCTCTCTCTCTCTCTCTCTCTCTCTCTCTCTCTCTCTCTCTCTCTCTCTCTCTCTCGGCTATCTCCGTCTCTCTCTGTATCCCTCTCTCTCTCTCTCTCTCTCTCTCTCTCTCTCTCTCTCTCTCTCTCTCTGTGTATCCCTCTCTCTCTGCTCTCTCTCTCTCACCCCCTCTCTCTCTCTCTCTCTCTCTCTCTCTCTCTGTATCCCTCTATCTCTCTCTGCTCTCTCTGTCTCTCTCTCTTTCTCTCTCACACACACACACACACACACACACACACACACACACACACACACACACACACACACACACCACACACACACACACACACACACGCACGCACACATGCACACACGTGCACACGTAAAGGAAAAAGAGGAGGGACAGGGGGAGGAGAAGGGGAGGAGGAGATTACCTTTAAAGTGTGCCGGCGACATCCATGGTCTCTCTGTGAGTGACATCAGAGGGCGTTTCACCAACGGCCTGTAATTACCTGCCGGCAAATATGTGGAGACTTGCAGCCAGGCGACGTGTATCAGGGGCGATCAGGGCCTCGTCGGCAGGCAGATGGAAGTCCCACTGCTGTACTAATGACTTAATTGGCTCCCTTAACGACCAATAGCTCACTGCCATCCAGAAGCACTTAGACAATTATGCACTGGCCAGAGCACCGCAGGCTGCCAGGCAGAACAGGGCTCGAGCAGGCGGCCTGGGAGAGAGAGAGGGGGGCCTGGTGGACTGTAGCACTAGATTGTTCTGGTTCTATTATACTAATATTTCATTTCTTGTTTATTGAGTCTAATAGATACTAGGGCTGAGCCCGAACGTTCGAACGTTCGAACCTTCGTTCGTTACGTTGGCATTCTAATTCTAAATCAACGTTGGAATTTTAAATTTTTTAAATATTTTTTTCTATTAATTCTGTTTAAACCAATGGGGTTTTTCTTCACAGTTGCAGATACAAATTAGGCTACACTAATATTATAGTATTAGAGTTATATTCAAGTTGATTTAATTGATTTAGTTGGGCTGGGGCTTCTCCCTGGGCTGGGTCTGGGTAATTTAATCAGATTCATCACTTTATTCAAATTGAGGATTTAGTTTGAGGATAAAAAAAATAAAAAATAAAATAAAAAAAAAATTAAATAAAATTTGAAAACGAAGGTTCGAACCTTCGTTCGAAAAACCCTGACGAAGTTCGAATCCCAAAAACAGGCTTCGGGGAAACAGCATAATAGATACCTCCCTTTATGCACTGTGGACTTATCATACGTGTCACTAACTCTAGAAGCTGTGCGATCCCACCGTGGAACCACAGTCTTGTCCGCGTAGAAAGGTTCCCGTCACTCCTCTGAATACCTGGGAGGAGGACTGTGCTAATGACTCCACCACACTGTCTCTGAGCTAAGTGGCGCTGGGGAAGTGAGTGAGTGTGAGGCAGGTCAGAGAGTGAGCGAGGCAGGTCAGAGAGTGAGAGAGGCAGGTCAGAGTACTCCTACTGTATAGCGTTCCCCCGCGCCAAAATCATCCCATTTTCCTTCGACCACATTCCTCTTTTGTGAATGGAATGAGCGCTCCTTTCTTTGGATTCTTCACTGTAATGACCTCACGTCACGCAATGAATCCTCTCGCCAATAAATCCTCCTCCTCCTGCGTGCCTGGTCTCCTCTGCACTGCTCTTCAACATGGCCTTAGAAACACACGCGTGCACACACTCACGCACGCACGCACACACACACACACACACACACACACACACACACACACACACCACACACACACACACACACACACACACACACACACACACACACACACACACACACACACATACACACATAATGCACACACAGTTATATAGCATGTTTCATGCAAAATTACTTTTCACAGTGAAATTCAAGTGCGTCAAACAACAGCAGAAATCACAAATGACAGAAATCCATACATGTAAAAGTCAGGATGGATCATATGAATACATACATACTTTACTCAGTATAGACCTGAGGAGTCAGTTAAAGACTCCCTGGTTCCTATAGACCTGAGGAGTCAGTTTAAAGACCCCCTGGTTCCTATAGACCTGAGGAGTCAGTTTAAAGACCCCCCCCTGGTTCCTATAGACCTGAGGAGTCAGTTTAAAGACCCCTGGTTCCTATAGACCTGAGGAGTCAGTTTAAAGACCCCTGGTTCCTATAGACCTGAGGAGTCAGTTTAAAGACCCCTGGTTCCTATAGACCTGAGGAGTCAGTTTAAAGACCCCCCCCTGGTTCCTATAGACCTGAGGAGTCTGTTTAAAGACCCCTGGTTCCTATAGACCTGAGGAGTCAGTTTAAAGACCCCCTGGTTCCTATAGACCTGAGGAGTCAGTTTAAAGACCCACTGGTTCCTATAGACCTGAGGAGTCAGTTTAAAGACCCCTGGTTCCTATAGACCTGAGGAGTCAGTTTAAAGACCCCTGGTTCCTATAGACCCGAGGAGTCAGTTTAAAGACCCCCTGATTCCTTTAGACCTGAGGAGTCTGTTTAAAGACCCCTGGTTCCTATAGACCTGAGGAGTCAGTTTAAAGACCCCCTGATTCCTATAGACCTGAGGAGTCAGTTTAAAGACCCCCTGGTTCCTATAGACCTGAGGAGTCAGTTTAAAGACCCCCTGGTTCCTATAGACCTGAGGAGTCAGTTTAAAGACCCCCTGGTTCCTATAGACCTGAGGAGTCAGTTTAAAGACCCCCTGGTTCCTATAGACCTGAGGAGTCAGTTTAAAGACCCCCTGGTTCCTATAGACCTGAGGAGTCAGTTTAAAGACCCCCTGGTTCCTATAGACCTGAGGAGTCAGTTTAAAGACCCCTGGTTCTGGACAAATATTTGCCTATGGTCTTTTACCATAGGAGTTTCTCAAGGTAGAGGGTATATAGTTACACTTTTTCAACTGGTCTGACATTTGAAGGAAGCAGAGTTGAGCCTAATTAAATGCGTTTTTACGTTTGAGGGGGGACGACTAAATAGTCAAAACAACAGACATAAAGCGGTTAGGTGGCGTAGCGGATATTGCGTTCGTCACCAACCCCGGGGTTGTCACCAGCTTGGCTGGCCGTTCACACTAATACAATTGGCTGTATTAGAGGGTGGGAGAAGCTGGCGGGGTGGGTCCGGGTCGTTGTAAACAGCGACTCCTACAGTTCGGTCGGGGCGCCTGCTAAGCGCGGATAGGACCTGAGTGGGATAGTGTGATCCTTCCACACGCTACGCCCTCTCAGGGAGGATCCGCGCTGCCAGGTGAAAAGAAGCGGTTGATTGGCTGGACGTGTGTCGGAGGAAGCACGTGATAGCCTCCACTCTCCCAGATGATCTGACTGTGGGGGGTAGGTGCGCAGCGACCAGGAAGGGGATTGGGAATTGGCATACGACTAACATTGGGATGGGAGAAAATCGGAGGAAAATGGAGGGGGAAAAAGATTTAAAAAAAAAGAAAAAAACAACAGACATAATACACTATTGGAATCATATTCTCATGATCACCTGACTTGTTTGTTTTTAAACACTGAAGTCGTGTGGTGAACACTGCGATAACCAACGAGAATGTCAAGGGACACCATGTCAGAGTAGTTGTGCTCTTGTGATTGGTCGAAGATTGGCAAGGCTTATCTTTTCTTATTGGTAGCCTACTGCAGTAGTTACCATGGAAACAAGATTACGATACAAAACACATTTTCTCAAAGATTAACTTAAAACATTTACCTTTATTGGTTTTAACTGTATAACAGTTAAATAATTCATACCTCCGTCAAAGATTGTGAACCTACACAATACGGTTTGGCTGTAATACTTGGTCTATATAGCTCACATAAACTACACAATACGGTTTGGCTGTAATACTTGGTCTATATAGCTCACTCATAAATACATGGTATACAGACGCAGCAGCTGCTGTAATTGTTTTTCAGAAGACCTGAAACAGTTTCTCTGCATCTGAATGTAAAATGTTCTTTAAATGGTAGAATGCTATCTCAGTCACATTACTGATCAAAGTGTAGATCCCAGTCTGAGATTGCTCAGTCTCTTAATTGAGTGTTGCTCTTAAAGGACAGAAATTGTAAATAGATACATAATTATTCACTGTTAGCCTTTGCACATTAAACTAGAATTGCAGTTGTATCCCTATTGAGAAATGTATGTGACATCCATAGATGTATGTAATCAATACATTGGAAAGAAAATACATCATGTGGAAACATATGTTGTGTTTGTTAATACCATTTCCCTGAATGAACATAATATAAAGATGACCCCTGGGGGACTCCACATGATACATTGATACATTGGATACCAAACAGAGAAGGTAAAGATGACTTTGAACTGTTGAACAGTAATCCAGAACAATTTTATTGCACTGTAAAAACAAATTATCTTATATGTCTGCACTTTATGTGCTCATTTGATGTCTATTATATTCTACAATTGTATTGCACTGCACTATTGCACTATTTTATCTTACTCTTTTTATTATTGTCTATTTAAAACTTAATCAAACCACAAACAAGGTGGCCTGTTGGGATGTTAGATCCTAATGTGAAAAACTGTGATTTTATATGCCTGCACTTTATGTGCTCATTTTATGCCTGTCTTTTTTCTGTTGTGAAGCACTTTGAGCTGCAGGTTCTGTATGAAAGGTGCTATACAAATAAACGTTATTATATTATTATTATTATTATTATTATTATTATTATTATTATTATTATTATTATTATTATTATTATTATTATTATTATTATTATTATTATTATTATTATTATTATTATTATTATTATTATTATTATTATTATTATTATTATTATTATTTTATTATTATTATTATTATTATTATTATTGACGTAGTCAGAAGTATCGTCACCCAGGGGGAACATAAACATTTCAGCCAGTCAGGTATGACTTAAAAAAAACACACATTGTAAATGGTTGGCTATCTGAGAGGACAACCAAAGTCTGAGGTCGTATATCTTCCTTTGGCCACCCTGACACTGGACACTATAGCAGTGTGAACGTGTGAGTGGTGTGGAGGTTATTTCCCTGAGGGCCAGGCCTGTTGTTTCCAGGATGGGTCAGGTTAACGTCAGGTTGTCTGGAGTCAGAGGCTGATTGATCGCAGACAGGAATGTGTCTGACTGACATTGTCAGGAATCACTTGTACCCTCAGGGTGTCTGTTGTCTGTCGGGATGTGATAGTGATCTTAGACCTGATGGATGTGATGGTGATCTCTTAGACCTGATATATGGGTGGCCAAACATGTTTGCTTCATTATTTGGTGAAATATGAAATAAACAATAGAGTAACTAATGTGTTGTTATATTATTAACATGGATCTCCAATGAAGTAGTTGACATTTCAAACTGACATGAAAAAGAGCATATCACTCTTTGACCTTGACCTTTCATATCAAACAATCACTTTTTTTTAAGAGTTTTAAGAAAACACAATTATTTTCAGATGAATACCCATTCATCTTTGAAATGATACAGTAGGGACTAAATGGCTCTCATGGCTCCAAGGGTCACAAAATATACTCTGCACATACAGTAAAGGACCTTGTCAGTAAAATTTCATAAAAGAAAGAAAACTATACATTTTCATCAAGAAACTTGGAGTTGTGAGGTTAAATCGCTGCTTAAAACGCACCTCTTTTCCCTGGCCTTTGACCAGAGTTAGCCTGCCACCTGTACACTACGTTTGCTGTTACTCTGGACTTTTTATCTATTTTCTTGTCTCTTTTATATTGCACCTTGCTCTTGTCTTCTTAGTGTACTTAGTGTACTTTTTCTGTAATTTTAGTGTATTTTATTTGTTACTGCATTGTATGTGTTTTTTTTATCACGTCCTACCTGTAAAGCACTTTGGTTGGCTTTTAGTCGTTGTAAATGTGTTATATAAATAAAGCTGACTTGACTTGACTTGGGGTCCAGTCCAGCAGTGTGTGATGGCGGTATCAGCGCTCACTCACACATGGAAAACAAGGACATGGACATGGAAAAAGACAGAGTGTCTGCCGGCCGGGCATTTAGCTTTTCCATGTAGCAGGACCAGTGTACTGACATGAGCTCAGTGGACTGGCCTGCCTGTGACGTCACCCTCACACATTACCAGACCCCTAGCACATACTAGGTCTGCAGTCATGAGGAGGTGCCAAGAGTATTTGTGTGTGTGATGATGTGTGTGTGTGTGTGTGTGTGTGTGTGTGCGTGTGTGTGTGTGTGTGTGTGTGTGTGTGTGCGTGTGTGTGTGTGTGTGTGTGTGTGTGTGTGTGTGTGTGTGTGTGTGTGTGTGTGTGTGTGTAGGTGTGTGTGTGTGTGTGTGTGTGTGTGTGTGTGTGTGTGTGTGTGTGTGTGTGTGTGTGTGTGTGTGTGTGTGTGTGTGTGTGTGCATGTGTGATTCATAGCCAGGCTTGTCGGGGCTTATGGTAGCATTAGTGGAGCCCCCTCATTGAACCTTGTTTTAATGCGACCCATGCGTCTCCTCTGCCCCCTCTGCCCTGTTATACACAGCCCAGTGGAGCACTTCAACTCTATGGCCTCCCGCTGCACCTCTCACCCCTCTGTACCCCCTCCACAGAGCCTCTCTGCTCACCCCTCTGTACCCCCTCCACAGAGCCTCACCTCTCTCCCCTCTGTACCCCCTCCACAGAGCTTCACCTCTCTCACCCCTCTGTACCCCCTCCACAGAGCTTCACCTCTCTCACCCCTCTGTACCCCCTCCACAGAGCCTCACCTCTCACCCCTCTGTACCCCCTCCACAGAGCCTCTCTGCTCACCCCTCTGTACCCCCTCCACAGAGCCTCACCTCTCTCACCCCTCTGTACCCCCTCCACAGAGCTTCACCTCTCTCACCCCTCTGTACCCCCTCCACAGAGCTTCACCTCTCTCACCCCTCTGTACCCCCTCCACAGAGCCTCACCTCTCACCCCTCTGTACCCCCTCCACAGAGCCTCTCTGCTCACCCCTCTGTACCCCCTCCACAGAGCCTCACCTCTCACCCCTCTGTACCCCCTCCACAGAGCCTCACCTCTCTCCCCTCTGTACCCCCTCCACAGAGCCTCACCTCTCTCACCCCTCTGTACCCCCTCCACAGAGCCTCACCTCTCTCACCCCTCTGTACCCCCTCCACAGAGCCTCACCTCTCTCACCCCTCTGTACCCCCTCCACAGAGCCTCCCCTCTCTCCCCTCTGTACCCCCTCCACAGAGCCTCACCTCTCTCACCCCTCGGCACCCCCTCCACAGAGCCTCACCTCTCTCCCCTCTGTACCCCCTCCACAGAGCCTCACCTCTCTCCCCTCTGTACCCCCTCCACAGAGCCTCACCTCTCTCACCCCTCTGTACCCCCTCCACAGAGCCTCCCCTCTCTCCCCTTTGTACCCCCTCCACAGAGCCTCACCTCTCACCCCTCGGTACCCCCTCCACAGAGCCTCACCTCTCTCCCCTCTGTACCCCCTCCACAGAGCCTCACCTCTCTCCCCTCTGTACCCCCTCCACAGAGCCTCACCTCTCACCCCTCTGTACCCCCTCCACAGAGCCTCACCTCTCACCCCTCTGTACCCCCTCCACAGAGCCTCACCTCTCTCCCCTCTGTACCCCCTCCACAGAGCCTCTCTGCTCACCCCTCTGTACCCCCTCCACAGAGCCTCACCTCTCTCACCCCTCTGTACCCCCTCCACAGAGCCTCTCTGCTCACCCCTCTGTACCCCCTCCACAGAGCCTCACCTCTCTCACCCCTCTGTATCCCCTCCACAGAGCCTCACCTCTCTCACCCCTCTGTATCCCCTCCACAGAGCCTCACCTCTCTCACCCCTCTGTACCCCCTCCACAGAGCCTCACCTCTCTCCCCTCTGTATCCCCTCCACAGAGCCTCTCTGCACCTCTCACCCCTCTGTACCCCCTCCACAGAGCCTCACCTCTCTCACCCCTCAATCAGACATGGCCTTGTGATCCTAAATAGACGCTATTGTCTAATAATGTTTATGTGGAGAGAATCACGTGGAACTTATAAGTGCTCCGCAGTACCGCCGCAGATGAGCTCTTTACACTTCAACTCCACTTTGCGACGGAAGTCAGAGACACTAACCCTTTCACTGCCACACGACAGAAGGTTAACCCTTTACTATCACACAACCGACGGCGACACACCTTCTGTCGTGTGGCAGTGAAAGGGTTAACCGGCTGTTGTGTGGCAGTGAAAGGGTTAACCTTCTGTGTATTGTCGCAGTGAAAGGGTTAAACGTTTTGGTAGTGCGGCGGTGAAAGGGCTATTTATCAAGTGACGGTACAGGGAATCTTCTCGGTGACACAGCGGTTGCAGAGACGCATTGTCACCGATCGACAGAGTTCCACAGTACGGCATACAGACATACAGACATACAGACATACACAGTAGCAGCAAGACATGCGCTGCTAGACGGTAGACATGTTTCAATATGTGTATGCTCACTGGCTACCGGAAGGACTGTTGAACCTACACCAGCCTTGAGCAGCGAAGCCTCGCTCCACTCACCGCCAACACGTGAGCACAAGAGTTTAATACCACAGACTCACCCAGTCCACCACCTGAAAAGGATCCAATTCAGATATTTAAGCGGGGTATATTTATTACACCAAGGGGCTTTTACTAGGCGGTTTCAATCTTGTTACACACTGTCATTCTGAAACGGCCCATAGACCTTGAGTTGATGTAAAGTAGTGTCACTCCGGTCTCTACTGCTCTGCCACTGTTCTAAAGATGTAAAGTAGTGTCACTCCGGTCTCTACTGCTCTGCCACTGTTCTAAAGATGTAAAGTAGTGTCACTCCGGTCTCTACTGCTCTGCCACTGTTCTAAAGATGTAAAGTAGTGTCACTCCGGTCTCTACTGCTCTGCCACTGTTCTAAAGATGTAAAGTAGTGTCACTCCGGTCTCTACTGCTCTGCCACTGTTCTAAAGATGTAAAGTAGTGTCACTCCGGTCTCTACTGCTCTGCCACTGTTCTAAAGATGTAAAGTAGTGTCACTCCGGTCTCTACTGCTCTGCCACTGTTCTAAAGATGTAAAGTAGTGTCACTCTGGTCTCTACTGCTCTGCCACTGTTCTGATGATGTAAAGTAGTCTCACTCTGGTCTCTACTGCTCTGCCACTGTTCTAAAGATGTAAAGTAGTGTCACTCTGGTCTCTACTGCTCTGCCACTGTTCTAAAGATGTAAAGTAGTGTCACTCCGGTCTCTACTGCTCTGCCACTGTTCTAAAGATGTAAAGTAGTGTCACTCTGGTCTCTACTGCTCTGCCACTGTTCTAAAGATGTAAAGTAGTGTCACTCTGGTCTCTACTGCTCTGCCACTGTTCTAAAGATGTAAAGTAGTGTCACTCCGGTCTCTACTGCTCTGCCACTGTTCTAAAGATGTAAAGTAGTGTCACTCCGGTCTCTACTGCTCTGCCACTGTTCTAAAGATGTAAAGTAGTGTCACTCCGGTCTCTACTGCTCTGCCACTGTTCTAAAGATGTAAAGTAGTGTCACTCCGGTCTCTACTGCTCTGCCACTGTTCTAAAGATGTAAAGTAGTCTCACTCCGGTCTCTACTGCCACTGTTTGGCTGTTTGGCTTAAAGGGATATGTTTGGATTTGTTTTAACTCACAGAGTCCCGCGGTCGGAGTTCCAGAGTGAACCGGGAAGCTTTAGACACAAACGGGGTGACGAAATGAAAAAAACACTAAATGTTTTAATTCACACCACAACATGCAGGCAAGGGGCTATCCCACCTCCAAAACAAAACCACGCGCCTCCTCCAGCATTTTGAAACAGCTGATTACATTGGCCGCATTACCGGTGAAACGGCTCCAGCGTGTAGTAAATACACCGGCTTTTTCCAAGAGACAAAATAGTGCCATGCGATCGCAGAACCCAAAGTGTTGGGAGGACAATGATTTTGTGTCAGAAATAGAGGTGACCCTTTGGCCTGGCGTGTTGTTGTGTGCATAAATCTGAACTGTGCCTTTAACTGCATTGCCTGTATGAAAGAATATGGAGGAACTTAATGCCACGGTGCCACGGGGAACCCGACTCTGATGACTCTGCCTGTTAAGACTGTGTTCACAGCCGGGCCTCGTGCCGGTCCCCAGCTCCCTGACCGAGGTGAAAACCGCTGCTCGGAGCTCTTGAAACGTGGCTCCACTCGTAAACTTTTACTAGGGTGCACATAAATCCTCCCATTCCTGCTGTCTCTCCCTGTGCAGTGGCGTGGAGGGACGCCCCGTCCCAACCCTTCCTGTCCCCGTCACCTTGTCCCCTTGTCCCCCCCATCCCACCCCAGCCCTGTCCCCCCCAGGCAGGGAGACAGGCGGTTAGCAGGGAATCAAGTTCGCAGACATGGAGGGGGGGGAGTGAGGGAGGGAGGGAGGGATGGAGATAGACGACAAGACAAGGCAGAGTGCTGCAGGCAGACCAGCAGGCGAGCTGAGCTGCAGGGAGGTAGGCATGTAAGGCAGGAGACAGGCTCCAGTGATATTAACAAGTCCTGAGACACAGATGTCGTGGAACCAACACACAACAGCTCTGTGGGGACAGATATTACCACAGCGAGGAGGACTGAGAGCTCAAACCCCAGTTCAATCCCCAGTTCAAACAGTCACTGCTGAGTCAAAACAACTCCCCCACTTGAGAACATTCCTCTCCAACCTTTAAACCCCTCACGCTTCCACCTCAGACCTGTCCCTGGTCAGACCAAGCTGATCCCCATTAGCTAACGCAAAGACGCAGGCTAGTCTTCCTGGGGTCCGAAAAACAACTTTACAACATGACAACGTGACAAAATTAAAACATAGTGCGTCACACAGACCAAAGAAACACACAATCAAACGATAACAGAACACATTTCGGTAGCAAAACGTTCACATGTCTCTCTACATTATCCCTTTCATATTCATTGGCTCTCTTGTAAGTGAGATCTCAACTTATTCTTAAAGCTTATAGCCGCCTTGTTTTGTGCCACTTGTAACATGTTAAGCAACCTTTTCGAAGCAGAAGCCCACACAACAGAACAATAATCCAAGTGGCATAGGACCAAAGCACAGACAATTTGATTGAACCGTGACTGACAATGGAAGGAAATTATGCACATTTTCTAACAGTAGCAACAGCTCTGCCTATTTTGGAGACAGTTTTGGTGATATGATCCGACCATGATAATGAACGATCAAGCCAAAGGCCTCAACGCTTGGCTTTTTCAACCTGCTGTATACTGTAGGTTGACCTGCAATATGTAAAATCAAAGTAGGATCTAGTGCTAATCTTTTATTGGACCCGAATATCATACAGACAGATTTTGAAATATTAAGTTAAAGCAATGTCAAAACATAAAACAGTTTAAAATCAAATACAGTCAAATGGTTTTACAGAGGTACAGAGATGAAGAAGGGGTTTGATAACTGGCAGTATGTATGTGTATGTATGTATATATATATAAATGTATATATGTGCATATGTAGGTATATAGTTGTATATATGTATAAGAAATGGCTAGAGGAACTTTACAGGGTAACATACAGTTTGGAAAATATTAATAAGGTATTATTAAATTTTTTATTGTTAACACTTTGACTGCCGGGAGCCGTCTTTAGACGTCTTTGCTGGCCATGCTAAAGTTGCCGGGGGACGCTGTAAGTCGTCCTTATATCAATATTTCAAAAATCTGCGATCGGATTCATAATGTCCCTCCGCTGGCCTGAGATTCACCAGCAGGACCCACTGAGCTCTCTGGCGGTTCAGGAGCGCCATCTGGTGGCCGATCGGCGCAAGCGCTTAACAGGAAGCGCAGTAGAGGTTTTGCTAGACGTCCGTATTGCTTCCGGCCACTCGGTACATGTCCGGTGACTCAAGCTCGTCACTCTACATAGCGATCGATTGCCAATAACTCGATAAACAACATGATTTGGACGTATATACCATTATACAAGCTGGAGATGGACCGGGTAAAAATATATCCCATAATGATAAAATTTCTACTCGACGATGATCGCCCAACGGCGCGCGGAGACTGGGGTGAGTTTCAGCGTGTAACGTTACCGTCTTCGATAATAACTGATATTATCAACATTTGACCCACATTAGATGATTGGTATAACGCTGCCCACGGAATTATAAACGCCCCCTCGCCCATCCGGTCAACATCAGATGACGTGTAGTAACTTCTAGAAGTACGTCTAGTTGGAATTTTTTATATCGCGCTGATTGCCATCAAACTGTATTTCATCATCAATATAATGCATTTGGGGCTATATATCACGTTCTGGAGAAAGCTGCAGAAAGAGATGAAAACATACTTATACATTAGACCATACTTTACTATGAATATGTGAATGAAAAAGTTTAACGTTGCTACACAATGAACAATACATATAGGACTTTGAATGGGCCCTAATAATGGCAATGTAGCAATAGAATTTAAAAAGTTATAGCCCTGCAAAGAAGGGGACTTTCTCCATAGACAAATAGCGCTGGCAATCTATGGTATATCATTAATTTAACCTTAGGCAACCAAAGTGTTAACTAAGTTCATTTTTCAATATAAGTCTAGTAATGTATGAATTAGTAAATAAAATATAGTATGTTCTGAGGAGTAAATAGGGGTGGGAGTAAATAAGTGTATGCTTCTTCCCACTCCTTTTCAAATATGTAAATGACCCAAAAAAAAGAATTTAGTTTGACTTTTTTGTTTGTTCTTTGTTATTTTTATTTATTTATTTTATTTTCAATCAAAATCAAAATCAAACCAGCTTATTTGATCTTATCCAGTTGTATAAAATTCCACCCCAAAGCATTTCCCCCGATTACGGTTGCTGTTCTAGTTAGGGTGCCCACCTGTCCCGCGATTCCCGATATTGGCACGTTTGTCCCGCGTCCCGCTACAACAAAACAATGTCCTGCAATTCAAAGATAAAAAAAAATATTATAGTGTGTGTCGGTGCTGTGGTCCTGCAGCTGGATGCATCTCCAGCCGAGGCTGCCGAGCAGCTCACTTGTACAGTGGGTGAGACTCCCCTCCTCCTCTGTCACAAAACGCCAATGTTCCCTGGAGAGTGCACATGTTCCTGTTTGCATAGGATTAATGGAGTGATTTTATCCGCTTACCAAGATTGATGGTTACCTGCTTAATGATGAAAGTGTGATTAAATAAAGATGTTAGACAGTAGTAGGGCTGGGCGATATGACGATATTATATAAATATCGGGTACAGTTCATTAACGATACACTTTTTTAACGTATCGTGGATATCGTGATGTTTTGCCGCGTCAATCTGGTCCACCCCGTTCAAACTTTTGAACAACGCCGCCCCCACACACACACTACTGCATCAAAGTTAGTACTTATGATTAACAAAGGCATTCGTTTTGTGGCATTAACGTTATATAGTTACACGTTCAATAACATCAGTGTATTTACCCAAACATAGCAACGTCCGATGACGACATAGATAGATACTGTTCATATCTCAGCCCGTGCTGAGTTGTGCATGCCCATTCTGCGGTCTGTTAATAAAGTTTTCAATCAGACAGATGTATGGAAAGGCTTTTATTATAACATTTGTTGCAGTAAAATCATTATGCCTCGTTGTCATGCTGCGGTGCGCTAGTAATCACTCGTCGGCCGCGGTGAGCTGTTGTTGTTGTCGTTGAGCTGAGCTCTCGTTAAAATCAATGGAGGACATTCAGGAATGTAAAAAAAGAATAGCGCTTGCCGATTGGTGCTAAGAACAGCAGGGCGGGTGCAAGCGGTGTGACGTAATTGGCAGACTCGACTGTCAATCAAAATTATTCTGTTGCCGGCTGAATGATTGAATGAATGAAAACGTTATTAACGATTGCAGAATGGGTACAATACAGTACAGCTCAATACAACAACAGTGGACTGGAGGATGAAGACCAGAAAAATACTTTAGGCTTTTTTACATAAGGGTCCTCCATTTTCAATTCATCAAAACATTTAGAGACATACAAATATACAGTAGTTTCATAAAAATGCTAAAATGCTATTGATTGATTGATTGATTGATTGATTTAAAACGTTATTAACATATTGCAGAATGGGTACAGTACAGGCTCAATACATACAATTGTTAAGGGGATGCAGACCAGAGAAAGACTTTCGTCTTGTTTACATCAGGGTCCTCCATTTTCAATTAATCATATTTCATATCTAAATCATATAATATCTCATTGCTAAATATATGCAATATATAATCTAATAATCCAATAATCTAAATCTAATATATAATATAAAAATGCTAAATGCATGGGTATTTTATTTTGTCTTTAATGTTAGCTTGCAAACTCAAATACTGTCTTGGTAAGCCTCATAATTAATTGTTTGTATCGCCGAAAGGTCAGAAAATATCGTGATATCATATTTAGGCCATATCGCCCAGCCCGTCACAGTAGCGGCTGAGAAGGTGATTGGTGAAGCATCTATACAGTTTAATAAGATTAATAACAAAATGTGCTATATATAGCCTACCGTCTGCGTCGAATATGAATAAAGGCATTTAAATAATAAATAAATTTCTTTCATTTTAATTAGCAATAAAAAAAAATTAATACTCCCCCCCCCCACACACACCTACGTGTCCCGCATTGTCCTGCAAAAGCAGTGCTGCTGTCCTGCGACTGAACCATTTTGACCTGGTCACCCTAGTTCTAGTCCATGTTAATGGATGAACATGCGTGCGTGCGTGTGTGTG
>NW_028169235.1:0-1000 GCF_963971535.1 Notolepis coatsorum | reverse complement strand
TGGCACCTGCGTCCAAAAGCATTGCACTCGGGTCGGCTTTCTCCGGTTGAGCGTGTCACCCGGGGAGAAGCGCGCCGAGCGTTTTGTCCCCTACTTTCGTCAGGGGTCATTAGTGCATCTCGCCGCCTTTCATTGGATCTCCGCTGCTCTCAGGGTCGCGGTGTTCAACTCGTTTCTTTCCACAGGATTCCAATTCATTCATTTCAATTGGTCGCACTCAGCATTCGCGCTCGGAGATGGAGGACAAGGGAGCGAGAGCCGGCAGCTGCGGTGTCGGGGTACTAGAGAGAGGGGGGGGGCAAGCGTTTTAGGCAAATGTTACCCGCTCCAAGGTCGGACGCTTTGGCTGACAGGGTTCAATGAAATAAAATATTTTTTAAATGGAGATGTCAATCATACACTATTTCTACAGTTCCGTAATGGTCCTGTTCTTTTTTCTTCTTCTCAGAGCCCAAGCTTCAAGGATGTCGTTTTGAAAAACAACGTCAGCTGAATGTGGCTTGTTTGCAAACCACAGCTCATTTCATTTAATCTCAAACCTGTATTTACTCGTGAGACACTGAGGTTACCCTCATCAGGGTTCGCACAGGTCCTTGAAGTGCTTGCATTTTTACAAAAAAAAGTCACGGCCTGGAATTCCTTGAAAACAGCAATTTTTTATAACAAGGTGCTTAAAAGGTTGTTGAAATTCAAATCAACCATTCACATTGAACGTTTTGTTCATCCATGATAAAATTGTTCTGAATCAAGAAATACGTTTTTTTTAATCAAGTGTAACTAATTGTCGGAAATGGTTTTAACCCATAAATATTGGATCTTATATTTTTCCTTTTTTTTTTATCCACTTTTTCTCCCTTATTTTCTATTTTCTTCCATCCCAATTTCGTATCGCCAATTCTCCCCTTCAATTCTCCCTCCCCTGTCTTGAACATTGCTAGACTATGCCTCCCACTGGTTGGCTGAGGATAGAAGCCTTGCATCACGGGTCCCCTCCATTACA
>NW_028169236.1:0-1000 GCF_963971535.1 Notolepis coatsorum | reverse complement strand
GAATATAGAGAGAAGGAGGGTCACAGACCAACTCAATGAAATAATCTATACCCCCCCCCCCCCCCCCCCATTCCTTCTCCATCGGCTCGGTTTCTACTCAATATAGCCTATGGCACATCCTTTGTATTGGCATAATGTCTTTCCAACACTGTATGTACAGTATGTGTATTATACCACATATCAGTGTACCCTCTTCTCTTCACTCTTATTTCCCACTTGCTTTGTAAGGGGGAATACAACTTGTGTACACCTAGACACGTCTCCCCAAGTGTCTTCTTTTATTTTTTTACATTAGTGTTTGGTCGAGTCTCCCCGGCCATTAGTCTCTCCGCAAACTTTCTACTGCTCTGTCAGCAGGCTTCCCATCCCAATTACTGCCACTGCAGAAGCTCCTTCTATCCTGCTCTGATTCAGCAATTAATGCTTTCTGCACGAGTGCTCCGTGACAATGACCCTGCCCTCCCACCCTCCTCTTCTCCATCTCATACTCCAGCTTTTCACTATCTGTCTGGGGGGGGGGGGGGGGGGGGATTTCAGATGCCTTTGGAGGAGGGCCAGGATTGGAAAGAGATACCAAATGGTTTTGCAGGGTCCAGGGGATAGTGGCTATGAAGTAGTATTTTCTTTTAGAGAGGCGGCGAGAGTCGCAGGTGATGGATGTGTTTCGGCTACATCAGGAAGGGAGGGAGGGGGGGGGGGGTACAAGAAACTTTCAGTTGTATCTCAACATTTCTTGTTATCTGTCTATTTCATCGCAGGTGCTTTTATTCCCAAGCAAGTTTAGTCTGTCATGTTATATGGGTTTTTCCGCAAACTACGTGCTATGATGGTGATATATTAGATGAAGGGGGAGGCGATTGTTAGAGACGGAAAGACATAGCTTGTCACATGTGATCAAGTGCAATAGGAGAGCAGGAGGCAGACAAGGGAGGGGGGGGGGGTACATTTCCACTAATGCCTTTGTGCACTCATCATAACTTAAACCTGTCCACCCCGACTG
>NW_028169237.1:0-1000 GCF_963971535.1 Notolepis coatsorum | reverse complement strand
AATGTATGATCACTGCCACCAGTCTAAGCCTATGGAGATGTTCACCTTCTTTGCAGGGCTATAACTTTTTAAATTGTATTGCTAATTTGACATTACTATGGCCCATTCAACATCGATTATCTATCGTTCAGGATGTAGGAACGTTATACTTTTTCATTCATAGATTCATACGAAAATACGTCTAGAATATAAGTATGTTTTTATCGTTTTCTGCAGTAATTCCTAGAACGCTAGTTATAGGCCTAAACGCATAATATAGATTACAGATTGCAGTTTATTCGCGATACACGATATATTAAAAAATCCAACTGAATACGATCCTAAACGTTATGACTCATCATGCGCCGATGAAAAGGGGGGGGGGGGGGGGGGGGGGCGTTTATAATTCCGTGATCGTCAGTAAATGCTTTATGTAGTATGGGTGATATATTGATCAGAGCGGTTTGCATTGAAAAGAATAAACAATCAAGCTGAAAGTAACGTTACTGTCCCTTACCGTTCGCCGATGAGACTGGAGGAAAAAGATCCCACTTATTTGACGGCGATCGACTAGATCCATTTCCGGTTTGTATGGCGCAATAAACGCCCAAATCATATCGATTATTGAGTTATGGCAGCGATCCATATACACGGATGTGTGTCTAGAGTCCCGCAACGATATGTGACTGCCGGACGGATTTCCCAGATGCACCGAGATCCATTTCCGGTTGTAACTCGCCCGATCATCCACCAGGCGGCAGTATTGAAGCGTTGCACGGTTGTGCAGAGTCCCACTGTCTCAGCAGAGGCTGGGTGGCGGAATTATGAATACCATGGCGAAAAAATGAAATATGATCTCAATAACGTCGTACGCAGTGGTTTGGCAGAATTCGCATGACCAGCAAACCCGTCGTAAGCCGTTTATGGCGGTCAATGTGTTAAGAAAGCAGTCAAAATACTGAAAGACCCACACCACCCGGGCAACAAACACCTCGTACGGCTGCGCTCGGGCAGGCGTTTC
>NW_028169238.1:0-1000 GCF_963971535.1 Notolepis coatsorum | reverse complement strand
AAACACACACACACACACACACACACACACACACACACACACACACACACACATAGACACACATATAGAGATTGTAGTAACACAACTAGATACATGGATACAAAGGGACACACACAGATCCAGATGTCACCCTGTGACAAGACAGGTACAGGAAGTAATGAACACACACACACACACACACAGACACACTCACACACACTCACACGGACATCTATTGACCTGCAGTCACACAACTAGATACGTTGACACATCCACACACAACTAGATACGTTGACACATCCACATACAACTAGATACGTTGACACATCCACACACAACTAGATACGTTGACACATCCACACACAACTAGATACGTTGACACATCCACAAACAACTAGATATGTTGACACATCCACATACAACTAGATACGTTGACACATCCACACACAACTAGATATGTTGACACATCCACACACAACTAGATACGTTGACACATCCACACACAACTAGATACGTTGACACATCCACACACAACTAGATACGTTGACACATCCACACACAACTAGATATGTTGACACATCCACATACAACTAGATACGTTGACACATCCACACACAACTAGATAAGTTGACACATCCACATACAACTAGATACGTTGACACATCCACATACAACTAGATAAGTTGACACATCCACATACAACTAGATAAGTTGACACATCCACACACAACTAGATAAGTTGACACATCCACACACAACTAGATACGTTGACACATCCACACACAACTAGATAAGTTGACACATCCACACACAACTAGATACGTTGACACATCCACATACAACCTTCCGACAGACACAGGCTGTGGAAAGGCTGTCTTAAATACTTCGAAGCTTCGTTCGATGGCACAAGCTTCGAACATAAAAAAAAAAATCGAAGTAAAAAAAAAAGAAAAAGCAAAAAAAAGATTTAATATTTTTTTTCTTTTTTTCCTCCAAAATCTTGCGCCTCCATTCCATGAAA
>NW_028169239.1:0-1000 GCF_963971535.1 Notolepis coatsorum | reverse complement strand
CCTCCACCACGACCCCCGGGGGTCCCCGGACCCCATGTGTGCTTTGGTGAATTTTTGGTTGGTCTTTCAGCGTTGGGCTCCCTCGGTTCGCTGACTGGTTTTGGGGTTCCTTGCGTGGGGGGCTCGCTGCGGCTTCTGCTGTGTTCCAGGGTATCCCGGGGTCCCGGTGTCGTCTCTGACCGTCCCGACCCTGCATGTCTTCTTGTTTTGGCCACTGTTGTGTCTAGTCTGCTTGAGTGTGTGGAGTCGTGTCTCCTTTGGCGTGGCTGCGGGTCCTGGGGCGCGTGGCCTGTCATTCATTTGTGGAGTTTGGGGGTGGGGGCGTGGTGTTCGCTGGTTTTCCTTGTGGTGGCGTAGGCGCCAGGGCTGGGGTAGATGGAGCGGCCCGTGGCGTTGGCATTCCCATCGCCGTGCATGGCGGTGTGAGTGGCGCATTTTATGCCCATGTTATAAAAAGAAATTATATACTAATTGCTGTGGTGCACTCTGGACTGAGAGTACTATGTAGATACTGATAGCTATTAATATTTATTATTGTTATATTGTAGAAATGTGTGCATTGAAATATGTGTAAAGTCTCGACTACATTGAAAATGAGGGTGACCTCAATTGTAATTTCGAGAATAAATAAAGGTTGATGATGATGATTGATTGATTGATTGATTGATTGAAAACTTTATAACAGATTGCAGAATGGGTACAGTACAGTACAGCTCAATACATACAATTGTTAAGGAGATGCAGACCAGAGAAAGACTTTCGTCTTGTTTACATCAGGGTCCCCCATGTTCAATTCATCGTAACTACATGACATACAGATAGACAGTACTGCTACATCTATACATTTATGACATACCAGATTTGCAAATACAGTACTGTTTGTGATACAGAAAGAGTCCAGAAGAAAAAGTATATGCATTTGACGTAGAAACTGTACATCAGAGGAGGTTGGGTAGGTGGGGTGGGGGGTGGGGGGGGACTTTACATTGGAGGTGGTTGG